>NC_135892.1:43153790-43442352 GCF_964194155.1 Cetorhinus maximus | reverse complement strand
GGGGAAATTCTGGTGTTATTTGTTGAACCTCACAATCTGTCACCCATTAGTGCATCTCACAGGTAGAGGATGCCAATTTGCCAGGGCTGGCACTTACACCCACTTGCCTACTGATGAAGCCAGCCAGAAGAAGTGGGCAATTGACTTTGTGATTCTGACTGGATTTTCACGGTCCCAGGATTCATGGATTGCACAAATGTAGTAACCAAGGTGCCTCAGATCACCCAGGAGTTATCATCAGAAAGAAAGGGATGCTACTCTATCAATGTTCAGCTCATCTGTAACCACCAAGAGATCATCATGCATGTCTGTGCAAGACTTCCAGGGAACTGCCATGATGTGTTTATCCTGCACCAGAAAAGAGAGCATGGATCTGAACAACAACCTGAAGAGCAGCAATGGCACTTTGTATATACAACAAAACAAAAAGAAATCAAGAAGCGATGTCCAAGGCCAAGAGCTAGGTGATTGATTGTTGAGTACAACCACCTTTTTCTCTCTATGTTATGGCAGTGGGTTAAACTAAAACATTTATTTGGTGGTCTAATGATTTTTAAGTTTAGTAAGTCTAAGTAAGACTAAAGTTTTATTTCTGGTAAGTTTAGATAGCAGTCCGATAAATAGGGACATGGCAGGACACCCCAGTCCTGTCGAATGCACATCCTGTTGCATGTGGGTATTCAAGAACACTTTCTTGTGTCCCAGAAAACCACATCTGCAGGAGGTGGAAAAGCTCAAACTCTGGATTTCAGAGCTTGAGCGAGAGCTGAATTTATTGCAATGCATCCATAAAACTGAGAGCTCCAAGGATGGCAAGTTTCCGGAGGTGCTCAACCCACAGCTTAAGGGAGTACAGGTAGAGAGGGAATGGATGACTGCCAGACAGTCGAAAAGGACCAGGCAAATAGCACAGGAGAACCCTGAGTGCATTTTGCTCTCTAACTTGTATTGAGTTCTGAATGCTGGTAAGGACGATGGTTTCCCTGAGGAAAACAGCCAGAGCTAAGGATACAGCACCATGAGTGACTCAGCTGAGCAGTGAGGGGAGGAGAAGGGAGGCCAGGAAAGCAGTAGTGATAGGGAATAAATATTTAGGAGATCTGATGGGCATTCTGCGACCTCAGACATGACTCCAGGATGGTATATTGCCTCCCTAGTGCAAAGGTCAAGAATATCACAGGGTCACAGGGCACTCTGTGGGTGGCGGGGGGGTGAACAGCCCACAGTCATGGTCAACAACATTGGTAGAATGAGGGATGAGGTCCTGCAAGAAGATTATAGGGAGCTAGGAAAGAAATTAAAAAGTAGGACCTCAAAGATGGGAATCTCTGGTTTACTCCTCGTGTCACATGCTAGTTAAGTACGGAAATAGGAGGAGAGTGCAGCTGAATGTTTGGCTGGAAAGATGATGCAGGAGAGAGGGTTTTAGAATCCTGTGGCATTGGAACTGGCTCCGAGTAAGATGGGACCTGTGAAGTTGGATGGGTTGCACCTCAACAGGACATGGACCAATATTATGGCAGCAAAGTTTGCTGGTGCTGTTGAGGGAGTGTTTAGCTAGAATGGAAGGGGGATAGGAACCTAAGCATAGATCCAGAAGGGAAGAAGCAAAGCAAAGAACATTAAAAGAGACAATAAATAGATGGCAGAAAATTAGTCGGCGGGTATAAGACAAGAAAACAAAAGCGAGAGAATAGTCGACAAAGGTTCAGTAATTAGCAGTATATACCTCAATGCAAGTAGACTTGACAATAAGGTAGATGAGCTGAGAGCACAGATAGACATAAGGAAGTATGATAACACAGTTATTACTAAAATATGGCTTAAGGAAGGACAGGAAAGGCAGCTCAACATTCTTGGTTACTGGGTTTTCAAACTGGATAGAGAAGGAGATAATAAAGGGGAGGTGGGGGGTGGGGTTGGTGTCACTATATTGGTTAATGAAACTATCACAGCTGTGAAGAGGATGATAGGCCAGGAGTATCCAGCGAAACCATATATATTGAACTGAAGAACATTAAAAGAGACAATCACACTGCTGGGAGTATTCTATTGATCCTCAAACAGCTAGAGGAAGATAGAAGAGCAAATATGTAGGCAAATTGCTGAGAAGTGAGAAACCTCTTAGGGATTTCAACTACCCTAATATTAACATGGATAAAATCAGTGTACAAGGTTTAGATGATGCAGAATTCTTCAAATGCATTCGGGAGAACTTTTTTCAGCCAGTAAGTACGTAGCAAGTCCAACAGTTCTGGACTTAGCTTTAGTGAATGAATTTAGACAGGTGAAAGAGAACCATTATGAGAGCATTCTAGTGCTGGTGACCATAATTCAGTTATATTTAGTGTAGTTAAAGAAGAGCGAAAGTTTTAAATTAAGGAAAGGTCAGTTTTACTAAGCTGAGATGTAATTTGACAAAGGTGGATTGGAAACGTCTGCTTGAAATGAATCAGCAATGTGTTTCAAGGAGGAAATAGAGATGGTTCGGGACAAATATGTTCCCACAAAGAACAAGGGTGGAAGTCACAAATCTAGACCCTGCTGGCTGCTAAATACCGCACAGAATAGTAAAAGACAAAAAAGGAAAAGCTTATGTCAGGTACCAAGAGTTTAAAACTGCAGAAAGCCTAGAGGAATATAGAAAGTAAAGGGGTGGAATTGGAAAGGAAATTAGGAAAGCAAAAAGAGGGCGTGAAAAATACTGGCAAGTAAAATCAAGGGAAACTCAAAGCTGTTTTATGAATACATAAAGAGCAAAAGGATAATTGATAGAAGAGTAGGGCCAATTAGAGACCAAAAAGGGTAACTTGGGTTCAGAGGCGGAAGATTGGGCATGGTTCTTAATGAATATTTTGTGTCTGGTTTCAGAAAAGAGGGGGACAAAGCAGACATTGTAGTTAAGGAGGAGGAGTGTGAAATGTCAGATGAGATAAACACAGTGATGGAGGAAATATTAAGGTATTCACTGAAAGTGGATAAATTGCAGGACCCAGATGAAACATATCCTTGACTGCTAAGAGAAGCAAGGGAGGAAATAGTGCGAACTCTGACCATCATTTTGCAATCCTCTCTGACAACAGGCATGGTGCCAGATGATTGGAGGACTGCTAACATCGTACTATTGTTTAAAAAAGAAGCAATGAATCAACTGAGTAATTACAGGACAGTCAGCCTCTGATGATTATGATTTAGAAAAGCAGAGGTTAATCGAGGACACCCTGCATGGATTTGTTAAGGGAAGGTTGTGTCTGACTTACTTGATTGAATTTTTTTGGGAGGTTACAAGGAGGGTCCATGAGAGTAGTGCATTTGGATGTAGTCTACATGGATTTCAGCAAGGCTTTTGACAAGGCCCCACATTGCAGAATTGTCAGAAATCGAGGCAAGTGAGAATTTTGATTGAAAATTAACACAGTGGCAGGATGCAAAGGGTAATGGTCAACGGCTATCTTTGTCACTAGTAGGTTGTTGGGGTCAAAGGTCTGGGCACCATATTTAAACTCCGCCCTCACTCTCTCCAGCCCAGCTTTGTGAAGAAGACATTTCCAGATGGCTGTGTTGAAGAAGAGAGCTGCCCTGAAGTTTAATAAGGATCCCTGGTGGCCCTTATCAATTGTGTGCAGCAACACCGGGATGTCTTCTACCCAGGGATAGCTCCAGGAAGCCCACCAACGTCACCTCGCCAGCCTGTGAGGCCATTGCAAGGGAGGTCAATGCATCGGCAACAGCCCCAGAAACACCATCCAACTAGGGAGAGGGTGAATTATCTCATCCACTCCGCCAGGATAAGTCAACCTGCTCCTCACTCCAATCTCACACTCTCATAATGGCATCATACACTCAAAGGCTTACACTGTTCAGGGATCTTACACAATATTGGCGACCAAGAGATCAGCACTGATTGTCTCCCAGATACTTTAACTTCACCAGCATCTCATCTATCATGCTGCACAAACTCCATCCTCAGGCCTTACTGGGACAGCTCAGCACACATAGCAGGCATGCATGCTTCCCAACCTCTCCTCCATCTCTTCTCATCACATTCCATCCATTTGTCTTCATGCAGGCCAGGCTTGCCCAAAACAGGAGGGAGAGATCCCAGACTGAAAGATGGCTGACAAACAGGAGGTCTCTAAATTCGAGGAGGATGCAGCCATGTTGGCAGGCGAAAATAGATTGCTCTTGTGGGAAAGCCAAGATGGGCCTCTCCCAGAAAGCCAGTAAGGATGAGCCCTCCATGAGTTCATCACACCCTGACATTCTCAGTGAGTAACATGCAATGTTGTATTCAGTCTGTTCATGAACTAAATCTATCTGCTCTCTCTTACAGGCACCAGCAGGTCCAGACCCAACGTAAGCCCCAGACCCTAGCCCACCTCAGACAAGGAAGCTGTGGAGCCATTGGATGAAGACCTTTCACAGCATTCACCTGCACCATACACCAGCAAAGAGACACACACCCCGGTAGGTCATAGTTCAAGGTTAGGCTCGGAGTCACATTCGGGGGAACACCTCACTGGCACGTCACCACAGCAGTTGGAGGCAGTGACAGCCCAAGTCTCTGGCACTCAGTGGACTGCTGGAGATCAGGTACCCACTGAGTCTGAGTATGATGATGAGCCTCTGGAAATGGCCGTGTCAAACATGCTGGAGATGCAATGACAGGCGGACAATCAGGTAGAGTTGCGAGTGGCAGTTAACAGACTAGAGAGAAAGATGAAGAAGTCCGTTCATGTTCTATCTAATGTTGTGGCTCTGACATGCCAGTGTCTCAAGGTTTCATGGGACGGGTGGCAACAACCTTGGAGACCTTTGTCCAATAGATCCTGTCGGATTTGCACTCAGGCCTGTACTCCATCATTATAGGCATTGGTGGGACCCATCAGTGACTAAGCAAGAGGGGGGAGCGGGTTACCTTGACCTCCCTCCAGGTACCCCTTCTCCTCAGGGAGTCAGGCAGGGGCCCTCGGACATCCACAGGAAGGAGAACCAGCAGCTGAGGACCCTGGGGACATCTAGCTAGATGACTCCAAGAGAGTTCAGCCAATCCCAATCCCCTCTGCCTGTAACCCCATCACTTCCAGTTGTACATGCTGATGAGGGTGTACCTGCCCTACTGCAGGAGACCCAAAGCAGGCTATGGCCCTCCAGCTCTCGACTCTCTAAAGGATGCCGGCAAGTCATCAAAGACAACAGGGCGTGGAAGTCTGCAAGCTTCCTCCAGCTCTACTGCAAGTGTCAGGGATGCATCTAGACATAGCAGCCAGCTTAGAAAAATTAAGCAGCTTTGAAATCACTTCTGGGTCATGGGTGTTCAATCACTGTATTATATCATGCACCTTCGTAAATACATTTGCTGTTCATGAGAATGCTGTCATCATTTGAAAGCGTCGTGCATATGCATCTATGTGCCCTCTTATTGAGAGAGCAAGACATGCTCCTACTCAGTCATCACCTCCCTTTGTGAGCCTCACATTTATGTGGTGTGCAGCTGACTCATGATAGTTACTCTACCCTTTTGTAATGTCAGGGAGATGTGTCAAGCTCATTAGTGGAAGTATCTGCAAATTGTGTTAGTAACCTCTACTCCTTACAAGACAACATGGAGTTAAGTGTGTTCCCTAGACTTGGAGGGTTAGCTGCAATTGTTTCTTAAATTGAGATGGTTGTCTTCATTGGTGGTGCCAAAGCACAAGACCTGCAGCCATGATAGTCTCTCCAACCATGCGTGCATCTCAGTGTCTGCTAAAAGTTTCTCGTAAAGGTGGCAACCACTGCATCAAGTCTTTCGACCAGTGTCTGCACTGTTGTGGTGACTATCACTTCCTAGAGCACACTGATGAAGGGTTTGCCACTGATCTTTCCAAAAATTAGGGCCTGGTGAATCATAAGAGTTGAAGGTCCAAGGCTGAATGCTGAATTTGCTCTCAATGTCACTGATTATAAAGGCCTTTCAGTGCACTGACCTGGCACTAAGGGGCAGAAGGAATGTAGCTGTGCCCCATTGCCTGAACCTTAATCATCCTGGAATCATGTGGCTATGAGCGTGGCAAGGGCACGTCTTCCACATCGAGCTTCTTCATGGCTTCTTCATGTGGAAGCAGACCCTCATTTCCCAATTCAGGTTCCTGCTCTTCATTGTCTGAGGAGCTTTCAGCCTTCCACATATCCCTCTGGCAAGGGATTCCTTCTTTTCAAGCGCCAGGTTCTGAAGGGCACTACAGATCATGGCTATGTAGGGCACCCTCTGTGGAGAGTACTGCAGAGCCCCACCTGAGCAGTCCAAACATCAGAAGTGCATCTTCAGGATGGTCTGCTCGATGATGGATCGCTTCTGCGCCGCTTTGTATCTCTCCTCCGAGTGACTCAAAGGACGACGTTCAGGTGTCATGAGCCATCATTTGATTGGGTACCCCTTATCTCCAAGCAGCCAGCCCTGTAATCGCTGAGGCCCTTTGAATACATGAGGCGCCTGGGAGTGACTCAGGATGTATGAGTCATGGGATCCCCAATGTACCTGGCACAAATGTGCATGATGTGCTTCTGATGATCACACATCAGTTGAACGCTCAGGGAATGGAACCATTTTCTATTAATGAACATCAGGGCCTGCTGTCACATGTGTGTAATCAATTTATTCCTGTACCCTAGGGGAGCCTGAGATAGCCGCGAAGCCCAGAAATCTAGCAGCCTTGCTAGCTTCATCGGGTGTGAACTTCACATAACGATGAGCCTTACTGTAGAGGGCATCTGTCAGTTCCTTGGTACATTTATGTGTTGAGGACTGAGAAATGCCACATAGTCCCCTGTGGATCCCTGGAACAATCCGCAGGCATAAATATAGAGTGTGTCAGGGCCACTGGCAGGGGATATCCTCCCAGGCAATGGGGCATTAGATCCTCCCGCAGAACGTGGCAAATGTCATCCACCACATTTCTGGATAAGTGCAGATGTGCCGGCATTGTCTTTCACTCATCTCCAGATAGGAAAATCTTCTTCCGTAGACCATTGATCACGCAAGTCACCTCTGTGGGATGTGGGATCATCTCTGGGAGCTGCTGGGGTTCCCCTTGGCCATGGACTTCAGGCTTTGCCCTCTCTCGAAGCTGCTCTAGGTGGTGCCGGGCGCTTCTCCTCCTCAATCCTCCATCAAGAAGACAGCATTGAGCGCAGACTGCATTATTCAATCCTCCTTCTCCCTGGTCACTGATAGATGCTACAGATTAATGAACACTAGGCAAATATAGTAGACCACCCACTCACAAACAGAAAGCCAATGTCATGCCCTAGAGCTGCATCTGCGCTACTAGCTTCTCGCTGATACAGCCCTGCAGCTGAGGCGTACACTCACAGATCTAGGTGCCCAAGATGTCAACCCTGATACTTGACATCTCAATCCCACACAGCTTGAGATAGGTTTGGACACATTCATGAAATGTGCCACCTTACCAAAGGCACTGCTGCAATCTCTGATCTTTTATGCTGATCAACTTCAAGTTGCACTTCAGCAATGACTGGATGCCCTTTGGCTCATTATCCACACCAATTGGAGAAAGCGCATTAAAGGCTTCCATTGATGACCTAGCAAATAAGCAGCAGCTGTGCTTTCTATATGATTACCTTCATTTTCCATTCTCACATACCTCTCTGTTGACACTCAAATGTAGCGGCTGTATTGTGAAGCCAATAACTCCTGCAGTCTCTTATTAAAGCTCAAAAAAGGCAATAGCTCCAATGGAACCTTCTCAAAGAAATCTTCCCCTTTTCTCTCAGCTCTGACTCTTTTTCAATGTTTACGGTCCAAGCAGTTTGAAATGGGCCTGAGTGCAGCTCTGGGCTCCTCGCACACTGACTCATACCCATCCCGTGCAGATTCTTTTCCACTTTCAATTTGTAAGTGCACCACAACTTTATGATTACAAGATGGTGGTGCTGAGGTTTTATTTTGAGACAAGCTTTCACCCTCCCTCTGAGTGTTCGAGTCCCACCAATCTTGCTAGAACCTTACGATATGGAGGTACAACTCCCTCCGATTATTCTCCAGCCTCCCCCTGTAAACCTGAATCCCATTGCAAGTGTGGTCGACATTCCAATCCTCCCACCTGAACCCACAACTGTTGACGTCCTCGCACTGCCCCCTGTGAATCTTACCCCTCTCATTGCAAGTCTGTGTGCACAGTCACGTACAAAGGAGACCCCGCCAGGAGAGTTTCGAATACTCCCCTCTGTATTACGTATTCCCCCTTTACAGGCTGCAGATGCCTCCCCCAACCCTGGCCATCCCATCTGCAGCCCAGTACTGAGCCAGGCAAGACCATGGCCAGCGACAGTAAGACCACAAAAGCACCTTGCACACCAAGCTAGGCCTTATCCCAATAGAGGATACAGCACGTGCCCCTCCCTGGAGTGAGACTATGACATTCATGCCATGCATAGCCCTGTAGCATGGCTCACAAAGCCCCTGGACTGCCTTTAATCCCTCACACTGACTGTGAGTTGCACAAAGTCCCGGTGCTGCCTTTAATCTCTCACCCTGACTTCTTGGCTCCAGACTAGGGACTATGACATCTATCAATGAACTCTCCCATTCCTTCTTTACTGATCACACCACAGTTTCCTTTCCCCACCCCTCCCTGGGTCTCTGTGCGACCTGTCCCTCATGTGTCACACAAACACAAACACCCACCCTGGCCGTATACTGGAGTCTGTATGCATCTCCTCCCGTTCATTCAATTCGATTCCCATCCATCCCCGCCTGTTTCTGCGTTCTAGTCTTCCATGTTGAGCTCCAGCTTCCCCACCCTCGGTCTCCCCTCTGCCTTCCATCATCTCCCCACCACCTCCAACTCCACCATTTCCCATTATACCCCATGTCTCCTTCCTCCTTCCCCCACTCTCCAGCCCCACCTTTGCCATTGTCACCCATGTCTCCCCCCTACCCAGGTCACTATACTGGTGTCTGTCTTGCATGCAACCCTGTCTGAGCCCCACAGAACACACCATCCCAGGGTACAGAGGAAGCCAGTGAGCAGCTCAACCCTACACCCCACCGGTGTAGTGTCTCACTGCTATTAGTGAGAACCTGGAGCAGCACTGTTGCAGGTAGGCTTTGCATGTTGCACTCCTCGAGTATTGCGTATTATTGAACCACAAAGTCACGAGTAAAGTGAGGGCCAACAACTGCATGCTACTTATTTCCAAACACGGTTCAGACTGGTCTAATTTTCCACTGACATGGTGCTAGATTGGGAGGGGCTACGTGATTTCGGCAAGTAGAGTTTTTAATGAGTATTCATGACATGGTAATGCATGCAAATGACACTCCTGACATGGATCAGCGGCAAACCCGACACGCCATCAGCCCGCCATGAAAGTGGTGAGAGGAAAATTACAAACTGATTTCCTGCTGGCCAGAATCTAATTTTTGGCCTCTCCCCAAATTTTCCGCTCCTGCCCACCACGGAACCCACTGTTGGGAGGATGGGAAAATTCCACCCTTTGTCACTGAGAGTGAAAAATAATCGTCGCAACAGTTTCAATAGATGTTTGTTGGCATAACTCCATAGCATTATTAGTGCTTGACTGGTTCCACAATCTGTCATGATCACAGTAGGGGGTGGAGGGGGGGTTGCAAATTCGCATTTGACTGACAGTTCCTAGGTTATTGAAGGATTAGCTGTCTTTAATGTGGGGTTATGAATACAAATGTCTGTTTTTAATATGGGATTAAGTACTTGAAGAGATTTAAGTGTATTGAATTGGCTTTGAATTGAATAAATGAATTTTTTTATACGTCTGTAATAGGTACATAGAACTTTATCCCATTTAATCTCAGCATAGATTCTGTGATCTGCCCATGATGGATAATAGGTAAACTGGCATAAAGGGCTTTAAGGGCAAAGAATGATGTGTTGGCACTAAGTTGGCATGGTGTTATAAGGGGCCCATGGGGTGAGTGGGGAGTCATGGGTTGGCATAAGTTGGCACTAAGTTGGCATAGGTGCTATTAAGAGCCATTACAGGTGGGTGCAGAGGCATGGGTTGTCATGGAGTGTATGAAGAGCCACTGGGGGTGGGTGGGGGAGTGAGGGGATGTGAGGGGTGGGTGAGGGCTAGAGGGTGTAATATTGAACAATACAACTGGGATGAAGTCCCAGGGAACAAAGACAGGGTTTTTAACCAGCCCACCTCAGGACTCAGCTGCTTCTGTGGCCATCTCCAATCTTCATCCGGGGGCATTGGGCCCGACTTGAGCACACACTCACAGCCGGAATGAATATCATGCCACTCAAGGCACTTTTTCCCAAGGCCGGGAAATTTTTCAACTCCCGCTACCCACTTCTAAGATGAAAATCCCACGCCCACAGATCCCTGAAGGCAACAGGGTGGGTAGATTAGGTGGTCAGAAGGTTTATGGGATACTTAGATGTAGAGCATAAGGGTTGAGAGGTCCTGCGATAACTATATAAAACTCTAATTAAATGGGAGCCAGAGTACTGCTTTCAGTTTTGGTCACCGCATTATAGGAAGGATGTGATCACACTAGAGAGGGTACAGAGGAGATTTACAAGGACGTTGCCAGGAATGGGGAATTTTGGCTATGAGGAAAGATTGTCTAGCATGATGCTATTTTTATCTGGAAATGTGGAGGCTGCTCACATAAAAGGTTACTGCAGGAGTTCATCATGCCGGGCGTGATATAGTCGCATGGATAGAGAATTGTCTAACAGGAAAACAGAGAGTCCCGATGAATGGATCATTTGCAGTTGGCAAACTGTAACAAGGGGAGTGTCAATGCTGGGGCCTCAACTATTTACAATCTATATTAATGACTTGGATGAAAAAATCTGTATTGTAGCCAAATTTGCAGATGATACAAAGATGTGTAGGAGGCTAAGTTGTGAGGAAGATTCAAAGAGTTCTGCAAAGGGATATAGCTAGGTTTAGTGAGTGAGCAAAAATTTTGCAGATGAAGTATAATGTGGGAAAATGTGAAGTTATCCACTTTAGCAGGAAGAGCAGAAAAGCAAAATATTATTTTAATAGAGAGAAGCGGCAGCATGATGCGGTATAGCGGGATCTGGGTGTTGTTGTACATGAATCACAAAAAGCTAGCATGCAGGTAGAATAAGTAATGAGGAAGGCAAATAGAATTTATTGCAAGGGAGATACTGTACAGAAGTCTTGCTACACCTGTACAGGGCATTGGTGAGACCTCACCTAGAGTACTGTGTACAGTTTGGGTCTCCTTACTTAAGGAAGGATAAACTTGCATTGGAAGCATTCATTAGGCTTATTCCTGGAATGAAGGATTTGCCTTATGAGGAAAGATTGGGCCTATACTTATTGGATTTTAGAAGAATGAGAGGTGATATTATTGAAGCATGTAATATTCTGAGGGGGTTTGACAAGGTAGATGCTGAGAGAATGTTCCCCCTCATGGAGGAATCCAAAACTAAGGGGTCACAGTTTAAAAATTAAGAGCCTCCCATTTAAGATGGAGGAATTTCTTCCCTCAGACAGTCAAAACTCTTTGGACTTCTCTTCACAGGGAGCAGTGGAGGCTGGATCATTGAATATTTTCAAGGCAGTGATAAATTTTTGACCAAAAAGGGAGTCAAGAATCATGAAGTGGGGCAGGAGAGTGAAGCTAGGACCACAATCAGATCAGCCATGATCTTTTTGAATGGTGGAGCAGGCTCGATAGGCCAAATGGTTAACTATTGCTCTTATTTCTTATTATCTTAAATCATTTATCTTCCCTTTCCTAGTATTCCTATGTAGCGCAAACCCTGAGACTTCAGCAGAGCTAAACACTGCTCATTTTCATGCTCTGACTGCTCTTGGTCAATGTACCCTGGATTTTAGCCCCCATGAGTACTCCTGTAAAGATTGCCCCACCTAAACCTTTGTAGGGGTAGAATCGGCCATGGGGACAGGAGGCAGCATGCAGGTCTCTGACTTAGGTTTGGAGGCAAGGGATCAGAAGGAGAAGAACTTTGAGCAAAATCCCCACTTCCATGTCCCCTTTCCCCATCCTCCCTCTCATGGCCCACCCACACTTCCCTACTATCTGAGAGCTGGATAGCACTTTGCTGCACTTCAGTGAAGCGCTGAACGGATAAGTTGAGGTTTACTCAAGCCTGCTAAAAGGTGGCATGTTAGGTGGTCAGGGCCAGCATGCACTGTTGTATCCATTGTTCCTTGCAAGTGGATGCAACTTCCATGAGTGTGGACATCAGCACCATGGCCTGAGACGCCATGACACTAATGCTGGCTACATTATTCTCCAAACTCTCTCCAATCATGCCTCTAAAAAAGCTGGCAGCACCACACTCATTTTCTTTGCTACTCCAGAATAGTCCTCTTCGACGATAGCCCCGAAACTCAGCATCTGCACCCAGCTGAGTAGAGCATGGAGCCTCCAATGGGGACTCTTCACTACTGTCTCCAATACCTTCTCCTGGTCACTTGTGATGTGCACTGCACCAGATGACAACCCAACTACCTGTCTTGGTAGCCCCACCAGTGTGCATGTCTGAGCTGCTTCATGGTGTCATCTGATAGTGCAACCTCAGAGTGAGTGACCTCCTCTGAGGAATCTTCATCCACCTCCTGCACCACCTGAGAGATGCTTATCAGACCTTTGGGAGATGAAAGCCATGAATTAGAACTGACAAAGTGACATGGTTTTTTTGTCTCTGGTGTTGTGCCTTTCTCCTTTAAATCTGCCATTATCATACCTCTCCTCAAGACCATAAGACCATAAGACATAGGAGCAGAAATTAGGCCATTCAGCCCATCAAGTCTGCTCCGCCATTCAATCATGGCTGATAGGTTTCTCAACCCCATTCTCCCGCCTTCTCCCCGTAACCTTTGATCCCCTTACCAATCAAGAACCTATCTATCTTAGTCTTAAATACACTCAATGACCTGGCCTCCACAGCCTTCTGTGGCAATGAATTCCATAGATTCACCACTCTCTGGCTAAAGAAGTTTCTCCTCATCACTGTTCTAAAAGGTCTTCCCTTTACTCTGAGGCTGTGCCCTCGGGTCCTAGTCTCTCCTACTAATGGAAACATCTTCCCCACGTCCACTCTATCCAGGCCTTTCAGTGTTCTGTAAGTTTCAATCAGATCCCCCCTCATCCTTCTAAACTCCATCGAGTATAGACCCAGAGTCCTCAAACGTTCCTCATATGTTAAGCCTTTCATTCCTGGGATCGTTCTCGTGAACCTCCTCTGGACCCTCTCCAGGGCCAGAACATCCTTCCTGAGATACGGGGCCCAAAATTGCTCACAATATTCTAAATGTGGTCTGACCAGAGCCTTATAAATCCTCAGCAGCACATCCCTGTTTTTATATTCTAGTCCTCTCGAAATAAATGCCAACATTGCATTTGCCTTCCTAACTACCAACTCAACCTGCAAGTTAACCTTAAGAGAATCCTGGACTAGGACTCCCAAGTCCTTTTGCACTCCAGATTTCTGAATTCTCTCCCCATTTAGAAAATAATCTATGCCTCTATTCTTCCTACCAAAGTGCATGACCTCACACTTCCCCACGTTGTATTCCATCTGCCACTTCTTTGCCCATTCTCCTAACCTGTCCAAATCCTTCTGCAGCCTCCCCGCCTCCTCAATACTACCTGTCCCTCCACCTATCTTTGTATCATCTGCAAACTTAGCCAGGATGCCCTCAGTTCCTTCATCTAGATCATTAATGTACAAAGTGAAAAGTTGAGGTCCCAACACTGACCCCAGCGGAACTCCACTAGTCACCGGCCACCATCCTGAGAAGGACCCCCTTATCCCCACTCTCTGCCTCCTGCCAGACAGCCAATCTTCTATCCATGCTAGTACCTCGCCTCTAACACCATGGGCTCTTATCTTACTGAGCAGCCTCCTGTGCAGCACCTTGTCAAAGGCCTTCTGGAAGTCCAAGTAGATAACATCCATTGGCTATCCTTTGTCTAACCTACTCATTACCTCCTCAAAGAATTCTAACAGATTTGTCAGGCATGACCTCCCCTTGATGAAACCGTGCTGACTTTGCCCTATTTTACCATGCAGTTCCAAGTATTCTGAAATCTCATCCTTAACAATGGACTCTAAAATCTTACCAACGACCGAGGTCAGGCTAATCGGCCTGTAATTTCCCGTCTTTTGCCTCACTCCCTTCTTAAACAGGGGGGTTACATTAGCGATTTTCCAGTCCTCTGGGACCCTCCCTGACTCGAGTGATTCCTGAAAGATCACCACTAACGCCTCCGCTATCTCTTCAGCTATCTCCTTCAGAACTCTGAGGTGTAATCCATCTGGTCCAGGTGATTTATCCACCTTCAGACCTTTCAGTTTTCCTAGCACCTTCTCCTTGGTAATGGCAACCATACTCACCTCTGCCAAAGCCTACCCTTGACCCCACCATCCCTGCAAACTACCGTCCCATCTCCTAACTCATTCTCCTCTCCAAAGTCCGAAGAAGATTCATGTTGGACTTGAAACATTAACTCTGTTTCTCTCTGCACAGGTGCTGAGTTTTTCCAGCATTTTGTTTTAATTCTTTGAACACGTTGTCATCTCCTAAATCCATTCCAATTTTTCACAGAACTCCATGTTTGAATCCTTCCAATCAGGTTTCTGTCCCTGCCACAGTTCCATAACAGCTCTTAGCAAGGTCACAAATGACACCCGATGTCACTGTGATAAAGATAAACTTTCTTTCCTCATCCTTCAAATGTGTTTGCAGCCTTTGACATGGTTGACCACACCATCCTCCTCCAACCTCTCCTCTGTTGTTCAGCTGGATGGGACTGCTCTCTCATTCTTATCTATTTAATCATAGCCAGAGAATCACTTGCAACAGCTTCTCTTCCTGCTCCCACATCCTCACCTCTGGTGTCTCCCAAGGCTCTATCATTGGCATTGGCTCCCTCCTATTTCTCATCCAAATTCTGCTCCTTGGCAACATCATCTCAAAGCACAGTGTTAGTTTTCACATGTATGTTGACGAAACCCAGCTCTACCTCACCACCAGCTCTCTCAACTCCACCACTGTTGCTAAATTATCAGACTCCTCATCCAACATCAAGTACTAGATGAGCAGAGATTTCCTCCATTTGACCAAGAGCAGCTCGGTAGCACCACTGTGGATCAAGCTGGCTGAGTCTAAAGGATAAAGCTGCTAGATTGGGTCAGAGGCTGGTGATGAGGGAACCAACAAGAGGGAAAAAGATACTCGACCTCGTACTCACCAATCTACCTGTCGCAGATGAATCTGTCCATGACAATATTGGTAGAATGACCACTGTATGGTCTTTGTGGAGACCAAATCCTGCCTTCACTTGAGGATTCCCTCCGTTGTGTTGTATGGAACTACCACCATGCTAAACATGATAACTTTCAAACAGATCCAGCAACTCAAAACTGGGCATCCATGAGGTGCTGTAGGTCATCAGCAGCAGTAGAATTTTACTCAACCACAATCTTTAACCTCATGGCCTGGCATATCCCCTATTCTACCATTACCATCAAGCCAGGGATCAAACCTGGTTTGGTGAAGAGTGCATAAGGGCATGCCTAGAGCAGCACAAGGCATATCAAAAAAATGAGATGTCAACCTGGTGAAGCTACAAGGCAGGACTATTTGCATGCCAAAAAGCATAAGCAGTAAATAATTGACAGCTAAGCGATCCCACAACCAACGGATCAGATCTAAGCCCTGCAGTGCTGCCACATCCAGTCGTGAATGGGGGTGAGCAATTAAACAACTCACTGGAGGGGGAGGCTCCACAAATAACCCCATCGTCAATGACTGGGGAGCCCAGCACATCAGCGCAAAAGACAAGCATTTGCAACCATCTTCAGCCAGAGGTGCAGGGTGGATGATTCATCTCAGCATCCATCTTAGGTCCACAGCATCACAGATGCCAGTCTTCAGCCTATTTGATTCACACCACGTGAAATCAAGAAACGGCTGAAGGCACTGGATACTGCAAAGGGAATGCGCCCTGACAACAAACCGACAATAGTGCTTAAAGAAAAACAAAAATACCTGGAAAAACTCAGCAGGTCTGGCAGCATCTGTGGAGAGGAACACAGTTAACGTTTCGAGTCCGAATGACCCTTCAACAGAACTAAGTAAAAATAGAAGAGAGGTGAAATATAAGCTGGTTTAAGGGGGGAGGGTGGGACAAGTAGAGCTGGATAGAGGGCCGGTGATAGGCTTAGGCTCTAGAATTAGCCGCACCCCTGGCCAAGCTGTTCCAGTTCAGCTGTAACAGTAGCACATACCAGGCAATGTGGAAAATTTCTCAGCTATGTCTTGTCCACAAAAAACAGGACAAATCCAACCCAGTCAATTATCATCCTAATAGTCTACTCTCGATCATCAGCAAATGATAAAAGGTGTCATCAACAGTGCTATTAAGTAGCACTTACTCAGCAATAACCTGCTCACTGTCACTCAGGTTCTGCCAGGGCCAGTCAGCTCCTGACCTCATGACAGCCTTGGCCTAAACATGGAGAAAAGAGCTGAACTCAAGAGATGAAGCGAGAATGACTGCCCTTAACATCAAGGTAGCATTTGACCGAGTGTGGCATCAAGGAGCCCTAGCAAAACTGGAGTCAGTGGGAATCAGGGGGAACCTCTCCACTGGTTGGAGTCATACCCAGCACAAAGGAAGATGACTGTGGTTATTGGAGGTCAATCATCCCAGGACATCGCTTCAAGAGCTCCTCAGTAGTGCTGCTGATGGCCCATAGCACCTCATGGCCTTGAGTTGCTAGATCTGTTCAAAATCTATTCCCTAGTGGTAATGTCACACAACATGATGGAGGGTATCCGCAATGTGAAGGCGCGACTTCATCTCCACAACGACTGTGCAGTGGTCATTCTTTACGATACTGTCATGGACAGATGCATCTGCGGCAGGCATGTTGGTGAGGGTGAGGTCAAGTATCTTTTTCCCTCTTGCTGGTTCCCTCACCACCTGCCACTGACCTAGTCTAGAAGCTATGTTATTTGGGACTCGGCCAGCTTGGTCGGTAATGATGCTACCGAGCCGCTCTTGGTGATGGATATTGAAGTCCCCCACCACATTCAGCGCCCTTGCCACCCTCAGTGCTTCCTTCATGTGATGTTCAACATGGAGGAGCACTGCTTCATCAGTTGAGGGAGGGTGGTACGTGGTAATCAGCACGAGGTTTCCTTGCCCATGTTTGATCTGATGGCATGAGACTTCATGGGGTCCAGAGTCGATGTCGAGGACTCCCAGGGAAACTCCCTCCTGACTGTATACCACTGTGCCGCCACCTCTGGTGAGCCTGTCCTGCCGGTGGGACAGGGCACACCCAGGGATGGTGATGGTGGTGTCTGGGACATTATCTGTAAGGTATGATTCCATGAGGATGACTACATCAAGCTGTTGCTTAACTAGTCTGAATATTGTCCAGATCTTGCTGCTTCTGAACACGGACTGATTCGGTATCTGAGGAGTCATGAATGGTGCTGAACATTGTGCAATCATCAGCGAACAACCCCACTTCGACCTAATGATGGAAGGAAGGTCATTGCTGAAGCAACTGAAGATGGCTGGGCTATCAGCAGCAGCAGAATTGTACTCAAACACAATCTGTAACCTCATGGCCCAGCATATCCCCCACTCTACTATTACCATCTTCCTTTGTGCTAGGTATGACTCCAACCAGTGGAGAGTTTTCTCCCTGATTCCCTTTGACTCCAGTTTTGCTACGGCTCCTTGATGCCATACTCGGTCAAATGCTGCCTTGATATCAAGGGCAGTCACTCTCACCTCATCTCAGGAGTTCAGCTCTTTTGTCCATCTTTGAACCAAGGCTGTAATGAGTTCAGGAGCTGAGTGGCCCTGGCAGTACCCAAACTGGGCATCAGTGAGCAGGTTATTGCTAAGCAAGTGCCGCTTGATAGCACTGTTGATGACCCCTTCTATTACTTTACTGATGATGGAGAGTAGACTGATGGGGTGGTAATTGGCAGGGTTGGATTTGTCCTGCTTTTTGTGTTCAGGACACACCTGGGCAATTTTCCACATAGCCGGGTAGATGCCAGTGTTGTAGCTGTACTGGAACAGCTTGGCTAGGGGCGTAGCAAGTTTTGGAGCAAGAGTCTTCAGTACTATTGCTGGAATATTGTCAGGGCCCATAGCCTTTACAGTATCCAGTGCCTTCAGCCATTTCTTGATATCACATGGAATTGGCTGAAGACTGGCATCTGTGATGCTGGGGACCTCCAGAGGAGGCCAAGATGGAGGCCCAAGATCCACTCGGCACTTCTGGCTGAAGATTGTAGCAAATCCTTCAGCCTTATCCTTTGCACTAATGTGCTGGGCTCCTCCATCCTTGAGGATGGGGATATTTGTGGAGCCTCCTCCTCCAGTGAGTTGTTTAATTGTCCACCACCACTCACGACTGGATGTGGCAGGACTGCAGAGCTTAGATCTGATCCGCTGGTTGTGGTAGCTCTGTCTATCAATTATTGCTTATGCTGTTTGGCATAGCTTCACCAGGTTGACACCTCATTTTTAGGTATGCCTGGTGTTGCATCTGGCATGCCCTCCTGCACTCTTCATTGAACCAGGGTTGATCCCCTGACTTGATGGTAATGGTAGAGTGGGGGATATGCCGTGCCATGAGGTTACAGATTATGTTCAAGTAGAATTCTGCTGCTGCTGATGGCTCATAGCGCCTCATGGCCTTGAGTTGCTAGATCTGTTCAAAATCTATTCGTAGTGGTAATGTCACACAACACGATGGAGGGTATCCTCACTGTGAAGGCGCGACTTCGTCTCCACAACGACTGTGCAGTGGTCATTCTTTACAATATTGTCATGGGCAGATGCATCTGCGGCAAGCATGTTGATGAGGATGAGGTCAAGTATCTTTTTCCCTCTTGCTGGTTCCCTCACCACCTGCCGCAGACCTAGTCTAGAAGCTATGTTATTTGGGACTCGGCCAGCTTGGTCAGTAATGGTGCTACTGAGCCACTCTTGGTGATGGACATTGAAGTCCCTCACCCAGAGTACGTTCAGCACCCTTGCCACCCTCAATGCTTCCTCCAAGTGGTGTTCAACATGGAGGAGCACTGCTTCATCAGTTGAGGGAGGGTGGTACGTGGTAATCAGCACGAGGTTTCCTTGCCCATGTTTGACCTGACGCCATGAAACTTCATGGGGTCCGGAGTCGACGTCGAGGACTCCCAGGGCAACTCCCTTCCGACTGTATACCACTATGCCGCCTCCTCTGCTGAGTCTATCCTGCCAGTGGGACAGGGCACACCCAGGGATGGCGATGGTGGTGTCTGGGACATTATCTGTAAGATATGATTCCATGGGGATGACTGTGTCAGGCTGTTGCTTGACTAGTCTGTGAGACACAACTGAGTGGCTTGCTTGGCCATTTCAGAGGCCATTTAAGAATCAACCACATTGCTGTGAGTCTGGAGTCACATGTAGGCCAGACCAGGTAAGGACAACAGATTTCCATTCCCTAAAGGACAATAGTGAACCAGATGGGTCTGATGTTTGCCTGAAGAGGCCTGGCAACTGGGGCTCTCACAGGTTGAAGGAATCAGGTCAATTCCCTGGGAACCGAGCACAGACCTGCAAGATGCACTTCTTATCAGCTTCTTGTCACTACAGATCAGAACAGCTGCATATTCAATAAGTAAAATCCTTTTCTGTTGAGGAATCTGACTGCCTGGTCTGTTGGTGTCCTGATGGCTGTTTGGATACAATCGGCTGAGACCCAGACTGAGAGGAATCGATCTATGGCAACAAAGACCAATGCCTCTGTGCCTGTGCTGGCCCCTCTGCGTTAAAATGGATGTAGTACCCCATCCTCTGGAATAGGCCATCTGTGACCTGCCAGAAGGTGTGATGAGCTGGCAACTGTGAAATGCCACCCAGATCCATGGCTGACCCTCTAAAATGACCCAGTGCCAAGGTGACCTTGATGGCTGGAGCTAAGGGACTGTCATGAGGGGGCCACATGGCATCAGGTCACTGTGCATCCGCGTGCAAATCTCCAAGGCCACTAGCCTGGTTAGGAGCAGTCTCCTCTGATATTGGAGCTCCATTATCTGCAGGTAGCTGACTCGTAGGCAGTACAGCCGATGTATTGGATAGTGCCCTCTTCTCCTTGCAGCACCTCTCTGAGCTCCTCTAACCTCTCCTGACCAGGGCTCTACTGAGACTTTACTGAGAAACTCTATCCCCTAATGAGGCTCCTCCACTTGATCTGCTTGATGGCAGAGTGGCTTGTTCCCATCTCCAGTCCTTGAGCTGCCTGTGGTTTGTGCAGCAGGGCTTTCTCTGCCAATCTCTGCTGCCCAGGCGATGCCAGCAACCTGATAGCCCACTCAGGGCTCCAACCTCTCACGAGTGAGATATACACGCTTATCAACACCAGCAATGGCAACTCCATGACACTGATCGAGTAGCCAAATGCGATTGTCCATCTTTTATGAGTTGACCAGTGCCTCCATTAGCCCTGATGACTCCCTGCTGAATGCATACCAGCTTTACCCTGGTGTTTCAGACACTGCATGTTCCCATGCCTACTGATTGAAAATCCAAAACTAGCCCAGTGAGGCCTTTTAACTGACTCCACAAGTTCCTCTGGGAACGTGATTTTCAAATTGCATACACACTGCTGCCCGCCCCCACCGACACCACCCCCCCCAACCCACCTCCTCTCAAAACAAAAACAGAATTACCTGGAAAAACTCAGCAGGTCTGGCAGCATCGGTGGAGAAGAAATCAGTTAACGTTTCGAGTCTTCATGACCCTTCGGCAGAACTGAAGCATAGTTAGGAGAAAGGAGAAATATAAGCTGGTTTAAGGTTGGGGGGCGGGGGGAGAGAGAAGTTGAGGGTGTGGTGATTGTGGAGATAAGCAAGCAGTGATAGGAGCAGATAATCAAAAGATGTCACAGACAAAAGGATCAAAGAGGTGTTGAAGGTGGTGATATTGTCTAAGAAAAGTGCTAATTAAGAATGGAAGACAGGATACTCAAGGTACAGCTCTAGTGGGGGTGGGGTGGAAAGACTAACAAAGTTTTAGTTTTAGATTTAAAAATAATGGAAATAGGTGGGAAAAGAAGAATCTATATAAATTATTGAAAAAAAAGGGAGGGGGGAGAAACGGGGTGGGGATGGGGGGAGGGGGAGTTTAAGATCTAAAGTTGTTGAATTCAATATTCAGCCCGGAAGGCTGTAAAGTGCCTAGTCGGAAGATGAGGTGCTGTTCCTCCAGTTTGCGTTGGGCTTCACTGGAACAATGCAGCAAGCCAAGGACAGACATGTGGGCAAGAGAACAGGGTGGAGTGTTAAAATGGCAAGCGACAGGGAGGTTTGGGTCTTTCTTGCGGACAGACCGCAGGTGTTCTGCAAAGCGGTCGCCCAGTTTGCGTTTGGTCTCTCTAATGTAGAGGAGACCGCATTGGGAGCAACGAATGCAGTAGACTAAGTTAGGGGAAATGCAAGTGAAATGCTGCTTCACTTGAAAGAAGTGTTTGGGCCCTTGGACGGTGAGGAGAGAGGAAGTGAAGGGGCAGGTGTTGCATCTTCTGCGTGGGCATGGGGAGGTGCCATAGGTGGCAGTTGAGGAGTAGGGGGTGATGGAGGAGTGGACCAGGGTGTCCCGGAGGGAACGATCCCTACGGAATGCCGTCAGGGGGGGTGAAGGGAAGATGTGTTTGGTGGTGGCATCATGCTGGAGTTGGCGGAAATGGCGGAGGATGATCCTTCGAATGCGGAGGCTGGTGGGGTGATAAGTGAGGACAAGGGGGACCCTATCATGTTTCTGGGAAGGAGGAGAAGGCGTGAGGGAGGATGCGCGGGATATAGGCCGGACACGGTTGAGGGCCCTGCCACCTCCTCTCTACCCCACCTCCCCCATCAGCAATTGAAAACCCAGCCCTTAATATCTGAGCCTGACTATCATAAAGAACGATGGACTGATGAATCATCGCTGAAAACTTGGCTACAGCTGCAGTGTTGGCACTCCTGATTTCCACATTGTCTCACCACAATTAAAATTCTCCACTTGATGTCTCCCGAGAAGTCTATGCAGAGACAAATTATACTTACTATAGGAAATGGTTTCCATCATAATCCTTATCTCAATGTCTACTCTCTTTTTCCCAACAGCTATCTTCTTGGTTTTTGCATTAAAGAGTGTGAAATTTTGACCTTCAGTATCTCCTGTTCTAGTGGAAGTCATGAGGTCACCATCAACTGCAAAACATTATCCAAGGTTGTCTTCACATGGCTAATTGCATTTCTGGTTAGTAAATAAGAAAATGATTGCTAGACCCCATCGTCTGGTCCCATTGCCAGCGGGCGTCATGGCGGGTGGGGGGAGGAATTTGACATGGGGGTAGAAATCGGTTTCACGCCGGCGTGAAATCACAACAGGATCACCCAATGGTGCCCATCATAGTGGAATGCGAACCATGTTGGAGGCTGGCATGAACCCGATTTGCATCCTGGTAATGGAATGCAATGTAAGGCCCGACCGGAATCGCGTCCCCATGTCCGATTTACTGTTACTACGATGGGAAAACACACTGGCCCAGAACATGTCTGGACAAGTGTGATGTGTAGAAATCGGGACTTACTGTTGGGGCCTTGCTCAGGTCACAGGCATCAGAGGAGAAGATGATGCTGGAGCCGTACAGCTACCGGACACTGGAGGAACACATGCATCACATGCTGGGTGGATCCTCATAGACATGGCTCTGCCACAAAGCAACTCTCAGAAGGCGGGTGGTCTCCATTGATACTTCGGGTCTGCTTTGGAACATCATGGACTTGGCAATGTGCTACTACGGATGATCGGCGAGGAGGGGAGAGGAAGATCCAGCTGTGAGTGGGAGAGGAAGGTGTACCAGGTGGTGGTGGGTGAGGTTGGGAGTGGGGGAACATAGGTGTCTGGGGGGGTGAGGTTGGGAAGGGAAGGGAGGGAGTAGAGTGGGAGGAGGGTGTAACGACGAGAATGCTACAAGCAGGGAGGTCGGTGGTGGAGGGGAGGGGTAAGGTGTGAGGGAGGGAATTCGTAGAGGTGAAGGTGTCCAGGGGGAGGATGGAGTTCGGAGGGAGGAAGGTCTGGGAGAGGAGGGCATTCAGAGGGGAAAAGGTGTCTGGGGAGGAGGGAGTTCAGAGAGGGGAAGGCATCCCATGGGAGGAGGGAGTAAGGGTAGAAGAGGGAGTAAGGGTGGAGGAGGGAGTGAGGTGGGGAGTGGGATATCCAAGTGAACCTGCAAGGGAGGGGATCTGTGGAGTCAATGACTGCCTCCTGGGGAACTAACTGAGGGGAGGCGTGGTAGGAGGAAATGGTGAGTGTGAGAGGGGGCAGAGGTAGGATAGGAGGGTGAGGGTGCATTGGTAACTGTAGTAGGGGCGGGAAAGGTGGTTGATGGGGACTCAGAGTCAGACACAGATGCTGGGGGTGGGAAGGAGGAGGTTGGGGAAGTCAATGTGGATGGGGGTGGGATTCTCAGGAAGGTCAGGAACGTGCACTTTTAACTGGACATCCTGGAAAAACAAGGGTTCAAATTGGTAGGTAACAATGGGGAGATGGAAGGTGATGCCAGGGGGTCCATAGTGATGGGGGAAAGGACATGGTGACTGTGGGAGGGGAAAGGATGGGGGAGCTGATAAGCTACTTGAACTGGACCATGGATGTTGAAATGGAAAGTGAGCAGAGCCTCATGCTGGATGGGCACAGGTGCTGCATGGGAGTGTGATCAGTGGGTGGGTGGAGATGCAGGTCAGCTCAGATGGACAACTGAAAGAGAACCCCAGCAGGCAGCATTGAAAATGCTTGGGGCAGTAAGATGAGTGCGATGAATGAAGGCTCCGCGTGCATGGGAGAGTGCTTGCATGAGGCTCTGAAAGGCCATGCCCCACACACACTTCTCCCTCCAGAATCACTCATGGGCCGGCTGTGCGCAGCTGAACTGCTCGATGGGAGAGTGGGGGATGCAGTGGCAGGACTTGCAAAGCCCATCAATGAAGCTGAAAGACAGCATTACACATTATTCACTGAAAGGAATATATTTTCAGATTATAAAGTGACAAAAGGTGTTCACCGTGCAACCACCTGTGATCAGAACTTCTTAACTTTTCCAGGCCTAACACTTCTATATGCTGCCCTGACATCTGCAGCAGGGGCAGACAGTCTCTGCAGTGGTTGGCCCTGTTGCCTCTGATGACTTTGGCATGGATCCACTGGAGAGCCAAGGCCTTGGGGCCCTGGCTTGCATTGGCTGTTCTCCTGTGGGCCGGCTGCTCCCTCTGCAGTGACAGAGGATGAGGTTGAAGGGGCTACAGGGAAAGAGGACTTGAAGGGAACAGACAGCCTGTGACATTGATGAGTGGATGACCCAGGGGTGTCCAGTTGCCACTCTTCCTCTCCTTCAGGTGCCTGAGGGCCCTGGTCTGACTCCTTGGTGGTATAGAGCACCTGGAGGGACGTCGAGGTGCCCTGTTTCCCTCTCACTTTGCCATTGCAGGAACTCACCCATGCCTACCGCGCTGGAGTGTAGATCTGCACACATCTATGAGTTCTGCTGGACCAGGGTGTCCAATGGCACCCACCATCCTCCCCATGGAGACCTCCATACGCACACTTGTGGGCACCACTTCATCAGAGAGCAGGCGGACGCACTCCTCCAACTCGCATGCCACCCTGTTGAGAGCTCCCAACAGCTCTGCGTGATGTTCCCCTAGCTTCTGCTGACTCTCCACGGTGAGTTGGAAGGCTGAATCCAGAGGTTCTTCATCTGACTTAGACCTTACCGATGCCTCTTCCCCAGCAGTCCTCTGAGTGCCAGTGAACCCAGCTGAACCTGCCTCCTCCTGCTGCAAATACATGTCCACCAGATTGTGAATCTGAGCCTGCTCCAGATCTAGGTCCCATCGAGGTGTGTGTCTCTGCGCTGGTGGAGGGTGTGAGTAAGCGCTGTGATGGGTCTTCCAGGCTGCTCATTTCCAGCTCTTCAATAGAGGAGGAGTCCTCTTGGCTGGAGGTGAGGACGATGGAGCTGAGGCACTGGATGGCTGAAGGTGTCGGTCGCTTGGCAGAGCTCCCTATGAACCAAACTAGAGATAATTACTGCATGGCAGTAAAGTCAAAAGCAGGAGAAAGAGCATAGAGTCATAGAAGTCTACAGCACAGAAAAAGGCCCTTCGGCTCACCGAGTCTGCACCAGTCAAACAAGTACTTAACTATTCCAATCCCATTTTCCAGCACTAGGCCCATAGCCTTGTATGCCATGGCATCACAAGTGCACATCCAAATACTTCTTAAATGTTTTAAGGGTATCTGCCTCTACCACCCTTTCAGACAGTGAGCTCCAGATTCCCACCACCCTCTGGGTGAAAAAATTCTTCCTCACAGCCCCTCTAAACCTCCTGCCCCTTACCTTAAATCTATGCCCCCTCCACCAAGGGGAAAAGTTCCTTCCTGTCTACTCTATCTATGTCCCTCAGAATTTTATACACCTCAATCATGTCCCCCCTCAATCTCCCCTGCTCCAGGGGACATAACCCCAGTCTATCCAATCTCTCTTCATAACTAAAACTCTCCAGCCCAGGCAACATCCTGGTGAATCTCCTCTGCACTCTCTCCAGTGCAATCACATCTTTCCTATAATGCGGATTCCAGATTGCACACAATACTCTAGCTGTGGCCTAACCAGCGTTTTATACAGTTCCAGTATAACCTCCCTGCTCTTATATTTTATGCCTCGGCTAATAAAGGCAAGTATCCCATATGCCTTCTTAACCACCTTATCTACCTGCACTTAAGGGAATGGTGGACATGCTTCTGATCCTCGGTACTTCCCAGGGTCCCATCATTCATTGTGTATTCCCGTGCCTTGTTTGTCCTGTCCAAGTGCATCACCTCACACTCATCAGGATTAAATTCCATTTGCCACTGATCAGCCCATCTGACCAGTCCGTCTATATTCCCCTGTAATCTAAGGCGATCCTCCTCACTAATTACCACCCCACCCCACCAATTTTTGTGTCATCTGCGAACTTACTGATCAACCCTCCTACATTCAAGCCTAAATCGTTTATATATACCACAAACAGCAAGGGACCCAACACCATTCCCTGTGGAACTCCACTGGACACAGCCATCCAGTAACAAAAACACCCCTCGGCCATCATCCTCTGCTTCCTGCCACTCAGCCAATTCTGGATCCAATTTGCCAAATTGCCTTGGATCCCATGGGCTCTTACCTTCATTATCAGTCTCCCATGCAGGACCTTATCAAAAGCCTTGCTGAAGTCCAAGTAGACTACGTCAAATGCATTGCCCTCATCTACACATCTGGTCACCTCTTTGAAAAATTCAATCAAATTGGTCAGACATGACCTCCCCTTGACAAAACCATGCTGACTGTTCTTGATTAATCCCTGCCTCTCCAAGTGTAGATTAATTCTGTCCCTCAGAATTGCATCCAATAGTTCCCTCACCACTGAGGTTAGACAGCCTGGCCTGTAGTTCCCTGGCTTATCCTTTCCTCCCTTCTTGAATAACGGTACCACATTAGCTGTCCTCCAGTCCTCTGGTGCCTCTCCTGTGGTCAGAGAGGTATTGAAAATTATTGCCAGTGCCCCTGCTATCTCCTCCCTTGCCTCACTCAACAGCCTGGGGATACATTTCATCCGGGCCTGGGGATTTATCTACTTTTAAGCCTGCCAGACCACTTAGAATCTCTTCCCATTCTATGCTAATTTCTTCAATTATATCACAGTCCTTCTGCCTGATTTCCATACCCACGTCATCCCTCTCACTTGTGAATACCGACACAAAGTATTCATTTAGAACCCTACCTACGTCTTCTGGCCCTACACACAAATTACCACTATGGTCCTTAATGGGCCCTACTCTTTCCCTAGTTATCCTCTTACTCTTAGTGTACTTGTAAAATAACTTCGGATTTTCCTTTATTTTACCTGCCAATGTTTTTTCATGCCCCCTTTTTGCTCTCCTAATTTCCTTCTTAAGCTCCCCCCTACACATTCTATACTTCTCCAGGGCTTCTGCTGTTTTGAGCCCTCGGTATCTGCCATAAGCCTCCCTTTTCCTCTTTACCCAATCCTGTATATCCCTCAACATCCAGGGGTCCCTGGATTTGTTGGTCCCACCCTTTGTCTTTACTGGAATATGTTGGCTCTGTACTCTCCCTATTTCCTTCTTGAATGAGTCCCACTGCTCTGACGCAGATTTACCTAAAAGTAGCTGCTCCCAGTCCACTCTGGCCAAACCATATCTGATCTTATTAAAATCGGCCTTCCCCCAATTTAGAACTCTGATTTTTGGCCCATCCTTGTCCTTTTCCACACAACCTTGAATCTAATGGAGTTATGATCACTATCTGCAAAATGCTCCCCCACTGATACCTCTACCACTTGCCCGGCTTCAATGCCTAAAATTAAGTCCAGGACTCTATTGTAGGACCTTCTACGTACTGGCTTAAAAAGCTCTCCTGGATACATTTTAAGAATTCCGCTCCCTCTAAACCTATCACACTATGACTAACCCAGTTAATGTTGGGGAAGTTGAAATCCCCCACTATTACTAACCTATTATTTTTATACTTCTCTAAAAGTTGCCTACATATCTGCTCTTCTATTTCTCTCTGACTGTTTGGGGGCCTATAGTACACTCCCAGCAATGTGATTGCCCCTCTTTTGTTTTTAAGTTCTACCCATATGGCTTCATTTGAGGAGCCTTCTAAGATGTCATCCCTCCTTCCTGCTGTAATTAATTTCTTGATCAATATTGCGATACCCCCTCCTCTTTTACCTCCTTCCCTATCTCACCTGAAGATCCTATATCCTGGAATATTGAGCTGCCAATCCTTCCCCTCTTTCAATCATGTCCCTGTGACAGCAATGACATCATACTTCCATGCCTTAATTTGTGCCCTCAACTCATTTGTCTTATTCATCTGACTCCTTGCATTAAAATAAATACCATCCAACCTTGCCATGCTCCCTTGTGCCTTTACTGGCCTATAATTTCTATGCCTTCCAGACTCACTTGCTCTCTCTTCTAATTTTAGCTGTGCATCTCCCCCTGCTGAACCACCCCTCAGGATCCCACCCCCCTCCCCAACAGCACTAGCAAACCTCCCTGCAAGGATGTTGGTCCCATTCCAGTTCAGGTGCAACCCGGCTGCCTTGTACAGGTCCCACTGACCCCAGAAATGGTCACAATGTCCCAGAAATCTAAAATCCTCCCTCCTGCACCATCTCTCCAGCCACGCATTCATCTGGACTAACCTTCTATTTTTATACTCACTAGCGCATGGCACCGGAAGTAATCCAGAGATTACTACCTTTGAGGTCCTGTTTTTTAATCTGTTTCCTAGCTCCCTAAATTCTGCTTGCAGGACCTCACCCCTCTTTCTACCAATATGCACATTTGCATTGAGAGAGGGATGATGCGGTGCAGAATCCTCACGTGGGTGTTCACCGCTGATCTCACTGTAGCCACAGGCAGGGTCCACACCTCACCAGTCAGTGCGATTTAACACTCCTCAAAGTGAGTGAGGGGCCTAATGTGGGCCCATTCCTGTTGATTGCATTGCAGGCAAAGTGCCAACTTCGTGCTGCCTTCAAATGATTGCTGCCTGCGATCACCATTCCCTGTGCTGTTCTTTGGCTGCATGCGTCAACAGGATCCAATATTATGAGTGCCTAGCAGTAATTAAAACTAGCCTGAACTACTTAAAGCTAGCCTTCACCTCTTCAAAGGGAGGTGCATGGTGTCTGCTGGTGATACTGAGGTCAGTCTGAATATTGTGTGGTGGAAAATTCAAAAATGACCATGGGTGAGAGCTCTATCGGAAGCTGCACTGGTGGTCTTGGTGGAAGACGTTGAAAGAAAGAAAGAGGGATTTTCTTTATTCTCAAAGGGTCAAAGGCACTTGTGATATATGCTCAGAAGGCAATAGAAAGAAGGAGGCCAATCCCAGGAGTGGAGCGAAAAGATCTGGATGCAGTGCAGGAGAAAATTTTAATGATAATCAGACAGGTTATTAAGGTCAGGGGTGCATCTTCAAATGCCGTATCACACCATTAGTTTCATTCAATGTTCAATTTATTACACCACCATCACTCACCTACCAATAATTTCTGTCAGTCAGGATTCTTACCTCAAATTCATATGCCTTACTTCACACATTTAACACTGTTGGAAGCCTTACACCACATTTCAGAGCTTGCAAACACTGTCAGCTGTTCAACTGGTAAAGCCACATCACCTAAACATGTTGCAAGACACTCACGAACACACTTCCCTCTTTCTTGCTGAAGCAGGTGGGGCACACAACAGGAGACAGCAGGAATTTATGAAACAATGAGAGGCAGGCCTGCATGTTTTAAACCCCATGGAGGAATTAGTTCTGGCCATTATGAGAGGGAACATTGCTGATAATTCTTCTCACCATCCTCTTCCTCCCTCTTTCAGCAGCATTTCCTGCTCTGCGTAGCCTCTGTGCATTCTCTACATCTTGCTCAAAGTCAAGAGAAAGGCTTACTAGGCCAACCATGTCTACAAGTAACTGGTCTGTGCACAGGTCTTTAAGTCACCAAAAAAGTAAATGCAGCCCTGTAGACTATTGAAACTTTAATCAGGTATACAAAAGCACCTAAAATGTAGAATTGCAGCAACCACCAGAAGAACGAATCCAGCAACTAATTCATGCAGTTGAATGTGTGTTCAGTTGTGCGAGATTAAGAGAGGGTGCAGGTTGCAGTTAGGAGCTCCAAAATGGTACCACCAATGCTAATTTGATGTCATCTGTCTGCTCTACATGCTGGTGGTTATTGTTAGATGTGCATGTGCAAACTCCTTTAAAAATATGGCGCCCAGTGCTCTTCCCTTTGGAACTGTGTTTGTGTCTCACAAAAAATGGGTGTACAGAGCTCAATTTTGCCCCCATTATACTTGGGATGTACGAAACAGCAAAGGGAAAAAAAGAGTTAGTTACACTTCCTAAGAAAAGTAAACAATAATAGCCTCAAGAAATAACAAACCATTAGTTTGGCACGTTAAGTAATTTCAGAACCAGTTATAAGAAATATGCTTGCTGCATAATCCATATAAGAATATAAGAAATAACAGCATGAGTGGGCAATATGGTCACTCAGTCCTGATCTGCCATTCAATAGGATTGTGGATAATCTTCAACCTCAACTCCATTTTCCCACCCTTTTTGCATATTCCTTGATTCCCTTAAAGTCCAAAAATCTGTTGATCTCAGCCTTAAATATATGAAACAGTTGAGCATTCACAGCACTCTGAGGTAGAGAATTACAAAGATTCTCAGCCCTTTGAGTGAAGAAGTTTCTCCTCACCTCAGTCCTAAATGGCTGAACCCTTATCCTGAGACTATGCCCCAAGTTCTAGATTTTACAACCAAGGGAAACAGCCTCTCCACATTTACTCAGTCTAGTTATCTTAGAATCTTATATGTTTCAAATAAGACAACTCTCTCATTCCAAGAATCAGTCTAGTGAACCTTCATTGCACTGCATCCAATGCAATTGTATCCTTCCTTAGGTACGGAGACCAAACCTGTACACATTACTTCACATATGGTTTCAACAATGTCCTGAACAATTGTAGCAAGACTTCCTTATACTTTTACCCCAATCTCTTTGCAATAAAGGTCAACATATTGTTTGCCTTCTGAATTGCTTGTTGTACCTGCATGTTAACTTTATGGGCCATAACATCCGAGCTCCGGAGCAGTGTATCCAGGGGGTGGAGGGGGGTTGCCCCTCCCATCCCTTAGAGGTTTCCAGGTGAGGATTGCACAGCAATTGCCCGGGTAATCCAAACTTCCTACGGGCAATTCCCCTGCACTGGGAACCATCCAAAATGCAATTTAAATGGCAAAATTTGGATCGTTCTGACTATCTTACAGTAATCGCTGCCTAGAAAAAGTTAGGAGAATTAAAATCATTTCTAGCTTCAGGGTAACTATAGCACTGACCCACCTCAACACCCTCTATGGAACTACCCCCATAGGACTCCCCCGCTCAGGCCCGACCTGACCACCATCCCCCAACCCGTCACCCCAGGCCCAATCCAACCCAACCTGAGTTCGCCCCAAGGCCTGGCTTGACCTGACCCGACCACTCCACCCCAGCCCAACCCGACCTGGCACAACACAGGCCCAACCCGACCTGACCACCATTACACCACCCCTGCCCAGGCCCAGCCCGATCCCAGGCCTGGCCTGACGACCTCCCCCAAGCCTGAAGTGACCCTCCCCCTGCCCCTGCCCCTGCCCAACACAAGACCCCCAAACCTCCAAGTCCTACCCACTTACCGTACACAATTACCTTCTCTATGGCTTGTCAAAGTGGCTGGACCTTTAAAATTACCTGCTTTACGGCAGCTAGTGCCGTAAAAAATGGGGTGTGGCCTACTTACCTTTGACTGAGCTGCCCTATAGGCATCTGGAACCTGCTGCGCTGCACAGATCTCACCTAGCCTGAGTCTGAAGGTTGGGCGAGATGGGAGCAGCTAGATTTCAAGGTAAGTAATTGCAAACGGATTGGCAATCTGACTCAATTGCCACTCCACTGGAAGTTAAGGGCCTTTATGTTTCCTGGGCAAAGATACCCAAATCCCTCTGAATACCAACATTTATGGTTTCTTACTGTTTAAAAAACATTCTGTGTTTTTATTCTTCCTACCAAATTAAATAACCTTACACTTCCCCACATCATAGTCAAACTGTCACCATCTTGTCCAGTCACTTAATCTGCCCTTGTCCTCATTAATCCTTGAGCCCTCCTCACAGTTTACATTCCTGCCAAGTTGTGTATCACCAAAAAACGTGGATACACTACATTGGTTACTTAATCTAAATAATTAATAGAGATTGTAAATAGCTGAGGCCCCAGGGCTGATCCTTGCGACATCCCACTAGTAACAGCCTCACAACTTGAAAATGACCCATTTATTCCTGCTCTCTGTTTTCTGCCCTTTAACCAATCCTCTATCCACGCTTATACATTCTCGCCAACCCCATGATCCTTTATCTTGTATATCAACCTTTTGTGGGGTACCTAATGGAATGTCTTTTGAAAATCTAACTATGCTACATCCATTGGTTCCTCTTTATCTATCCTGCTATTTACAGCATCAGAAAAGCCTAATAGATTTATCAAGCATGATTTCTGACTCATAAAACCATATTGACTCTGCCTAATCATATTAAAATATTCTAGGGGCCCTCTTACTTCTTCCTTAATAATGGCTTCCAGCATTTTCCTGATGACTGATGTCAGACTAAATGGTCTGTAGTTCCCTGGTTTCTCTCTCCTTCCTTTCTTGAAAATAGGGGTATGTTTTGCTAACTTGCAATCCACTGAGACCATTCCAGATTCCATGGACTTTTTGGAATTTGCACCCACTACCTCTGTAACCAACTTTCTTTAGAAATCTAGGATATAGACTATCAGGTCCCATTTAGTCTCATTTATTTCTACAGTATATTTTCTTTACAAATATTATTTATTTTACGGGCAGAATTTTTCCCTTGTTGGGCGGGCACACGCCTGACCCGAATGGGAGTTAAGTAGTGTGCGATGACATCAGGCAAACGTCCCAACGTAATCGCGCACTTGTGCCACATTTCGGTCGGGGGGCACGCGCAGGAGTGAGCAGCGCACCCGCCGACAATTAAGAGGGCTGTTAAGCCCATTAATTAATTGAATTGAATTTTTCCCTGCCCATCGAACCTTATGGTAGGTGGGCAGGCGAATAGGCCAAGCGGCCTTTGCATTTTTTGCGAAAACTCATCTACGGGCGGCATGAGGTTTCAACCAGTGATTAAAAAAAAACTTTTAAAACTCAATTTTGACATGTCCCTGCTCATGTGACAGAGTCACGAGGGGTCATGTTTTCCTTATTTTTCGATTCTTTATTTTTAAAGCTAAAAATATTCAGCTCCCTGAGGTGCCTCTGTGCCTTCAGGGAGCTTTCACTGAGCCCACCCGCATGCATGCTCTGACCTCCGTGCTCACCCTCCTCCCCTTCCCCCTGCCACCCAGGCAGCGCTGAGCGTTTCAGTGTGCGATTCGCGCTGGCTGGCCGTCAGTTGGCCAGCCACCGTGAAACCACGGTCGGGGCCCAATCGTGGGCGGCATTCCCGTTGCATGGCCCTCCCGGGACTGCCCGCCACGCCCGCCTGATGAGGTAAAAATCCTGCCCTAAGTCTCTCATTCTCATTCGACCCTTGATTCCCTATTATTCCTGGTATGTTTTTGTGTCTTCTACAATGACGACAGATACAAGATATTTGTTTAATCTCTCTGCCATTTCCATATTCCTGATCATAATTTCTGTCTCAGCCTCAAATCCACTTTTGCTGCTCTCCTCTATTTTACATACTTTTAGAAGCTCTTGCAGTCTGTTTCAGCTTGTTAAAATATAATCCTATTTTGTTCCTCAAAAATAGCATAAGCTGAAATAATTGGACACAAAGGGCATGAAACTCAGTTGCATAGCGCTGCGGAAGCATATCACTGCTTTTAAGGGCCCCAGTGCTGCCAGCAGCTTCAGCATGGCCCACACAGCGAGGCCTGCTCAAAACAATGCCCAATCAAGCATCCCCACTGAGCGCCAGAAATGTGTGAAGCAGTGCCATCCAGACACCATAGTCACTAACTGTTGATCTGACATCAGAGTCCTAAATTTGGGCAACATTAGTCCTGACAACAAATTAGCATCTCACTGTGCAAAGATCAGACATGCGTTTGCTGGATGCACCCTGTACTAGCATTCTTTAAATGGCCAGGCACCCAAATTGCAGGTAAGGTAATCTTTGACAAATTTTTCTATTGCATTGACTGGAACTACCCTGGGGTGCTTCTGGAGGTCCTTAGATATTAAGATCCTGGGTTTTCTGAGAAGGGCTGTTTCACCCTCACAGGGAACACAAGGCCATAAGAAATAGGAGCAGGAGTAGACCATATAGCATGTCAAGCCTGCTCTGCCATTCAATATGGTCCTTGATTCTCTGACTGGCCAAAGATTTGTCTATCCCAGCCTTAAATATATTCAACAATGGCCCATCCACAACCCTCTGGGGTGGATAATCCCAAAGATTCACATCCTTTTGAGTGAAGAAATTTCTCCTCACTGTTATGACCGTGTTGGGAGAAGTGCGCAAATTTTCAAGCCCCACTACTCCACAGGCCATACCATTAATTTAAATGTTTAATTTTCTCACCAAAATGGCCAATTGTGTATTTATACTTCCAGTACCCAGGAGAAAAGAAACTCTGACCAGGCTTCTTTCAAAAAAACTCAGAATGATTAATTTATTTTAAAACAAAACCTCTTTTAACAAGTTGCAAGTTCTGGCTAACACACGATTATAATCGGGAAGTATAACTATCTAACTCTTCCTAAAGAATTCCCCCAGCACACACCCAGATTAAGAATAAACAGATAGAGTCTTTCTGCAGAAATGAGCTTTGGAGGATGAGCATAAAAAAATAAAGGATAAAGTCCGCAGGGTCTCGCAGCTGTCGATCTGGAGTTCCCTCGTGCACAGACAGACTGCTGGTCCCAGTAGATGCCTGGAAGTTCTCACCAACTGGTCTCAGCTTTGCAGATCCAAATGCAGACTGGTTACACTCAGGTGGGGATTCTCTGGCTACAGGTTGATAGCCACACACAGTTTTAGGCAAGGCAGAGAGAGAGAGCAGCCAGGGTAGCCTTCCTTCCTCAACTTGTTCCCCAACAAGACTGAAAACAAAACCACAGGTTCAAACATAAGGTTTGCCTCTTCCATGTTATTTCCTTTTTGTCTTCCAGTTTTCCACTAATTGAAGTTCTTTGCAGTTCAAAACAAGCAAACAACCCCTTCTCAAGTGCCATAAAGGTCAGGTGATTTCTTGGAAGAGGCCTGCTTGTTGACAGTTCCTAAGTGAATTTATGATCTTTTAAAAAAAAAATCCCAGGCTAGAATCCAAATGTACAGTCAATGCCAGCTTGAAGGGTTGAGTGAAATTAGAGGTGGGCAATACTGGTCCATTAGTTAGAATCATCTTCAGCTTCTCAACAGCTGCCTGGCACTCTCTTGACCATACCACCTTTGCTTTCTTTTGCAATAAATCCATTAGTGGAGCCACTATTGTGCTGAAGTTTGGCACACATTTACGATAGAAACTGTACATTCCTAATCTCTTGATTTCCTGTTTAGTTTTAGTGAGAGGGAATTCCATCAAAGCCTGTATCTTCGCTGTTCTTGGCAAGACTTTCCCTGTCCTACGATATGCCCTAAATAAGTTACTCACTCTTTCACAAACTCACTTTTGGCAAGGTTTATTACTAGATCTGCCAACTATAATTGTTCAAATAAGGCTTCCAGTTGTTTTAAATGATCTTGCCATGTGTTGCTATGAACTAATACATCATCCAAGTAAACCACACAGTTAGGAACATTAGTGATCAACGGATTCATTAGTCTTTGGAAAGTGGCTGGGGAATTTCTTAGTCCAAATAGCATTACTCAGCCTTGGTGTAGCCCATTTGGCATGACAAAAGCTGACATCTCCTTAGCTCATGATATTAAAGGTACTTGCCAGTATCCTTTCAGCAAATCTATCTGAATAAGGAAGGTGGCACTGCCAAACCTGTCAATACAAACTTCTAGATGAGGGGGTGGGTAGGAATCCATTCTTGTTACCACATTAACCTTTCTATGGTCTGTGCAGAATCTGGTTGACCCATCAAGTTTAGGCACTAACACTACTGCTTTGACTAGGCTCAATTAAGTGATTTCCTAACATATATTGAATTTCTGCTGTCACTTGTGCTTGTCCCTCTGGACTTAACCAATAAGGATGTTGCTTTATAGGAGAAAATTCCTCTACATCCACATCATGTGTGGCTAGCGTTGTACACCATGGTTTATCCCTACAGATTCATTTAAATTCTGTAAGTAATCTCATTGGATCCTCTCATTGTCCTGCCTCTAAGTATGAAAATATGGTATCTAACTGTCCTGATAGTTCAGTGTTGGCTAACCAGATAGTGGGAGGTTCAATTTGTGAACTTTCTAAGTCTCCTTCTGTCTCACTGTCACTGTCTCTTTTGTCCTCTTCTATGCTTACAACGTGACATGTCAGCTCTTTCCTATCTTTCTCCCTACAATGCTATTGTTTTAACATATGGATATGACACAGACAATTCTTTTTCCTACGATCTGAGGTTTTTATCAAATAATTTATTTTACTAACCCTCTTAATGACCTTGTATAGGCCACTGAACCGTGCTTTCAGAGGTTCCCCCTGTAACAGCAATAATACTAACACTTCATCCCCTGGTTGTAACGTTCAGATCATAGCTTGCTTATCTGCCCATTCTTTCATCTTTGTTTGAAAAACTTTAAGATGATCTTGAACCATTTTGCAGGCTCTCATGAGCCATTCCTAGAACACAGACACATAGGGCGGAATTATCCGTGCCCGCTGGTGTTGGGCATGTTCGGTGTCGCGAGAAGGCCAGAAATCGGTTTCACAATATCATGAAACCAGTTTGCAAATGTCCTCAGGAACAAGCAGAGGACGTGGCTGATGACACTCGTGTGGCAGCCTCAGACTGCAGCAAAGCTAAGGTATAACGAGGCTCATGCTGCAACTTGTAACTTGATGGAGCAAATCGTCGGGATGCTGGAAATGAGGTTCCGATGCCTGGACTGGTCTGGCGGAGCCCTGCAATACAGTTCACAGATGGTGTCACACATCGTCGTCGCCTGCTGCACCCTTTACAACCTGGCGCTGCAAAGGGGAGAGGAGCTGGCTGAGGAGGAGACGCAAGAGATGGAGGTCTCCTCTGAACAGGAGGACATCAAAGAGGATGAGGGCAAGGAGGTACTCAAAGGCAACGATGATGGTAATGAGGCCCTCGCACTGCCCAGAAGAGGCAGGTGCGCTCAGGAGGCCCTCATAGCTGCTAGATTTGTGGAGGATGATGACGACGTGCAGTGAGGACACTCCATACATCCTCACATTGCACCTATGAACATTTGACTCCAGTCTGACTTAAGGCAGCGCACATACCCTCTATGATAATGTTCCTGTCATGGAGATGCAGAAGAGGCCCTAATAGTCGCTCAGCTGCAGAAGGATGATGACAACATGCAGTGAGGACACTCCATAGATCTTCACACAGCCTCTGAAAGTGTCTGACTCCTGCCTAGCCGAGGGCAGCTCGCTTGCACTCTGTGATCATGGTCATATCGTAGCGATGCAGCCATGAAACTTTAAAAGCATCTGACCCTTTGTCCATCTTCAGCACCTGAGCCCTTCAGGAGCTAGAGCACAGCATCACTGGTCACAGATGCTGAAGAGATGGGGGCCAGCCCCACCTTAAAGGTGCTGAGAGCACACAGGGAGAATGACGGAACTCTGTGGCACCTGCCCACTACATACTGGCAGCAATGACCAGCACCGTCGAGGTGCAGGCATCACAAATGTGTCCAGGGAGTGTGAGGCCAGACCATTACTTTGGTCTGAAGACTGCACAAAGCACAGGGAAGTGGCCCTGGACTGAGACACCTGCCTTTATCTTGTGCAGAAAGATTTCACATATCAGTGAAATGAACACTGCTGATCAGAACAAGGAGCCATAGGCAGGGAGACATTCTTGGGAGTTTATTGACAATAGGGAACTTTATGTACAAGTGATTAACACCTGTGCCCAGGCTGTGCAACTGTATCTTCTTAACCTTTCTAACACTGCCTTGGTGCACCTCGGACATCCACAGCGGAGGCGGAGGCAGCCTGCTGACTGCTATGCCCTGTCTGTGATGACCTTGATGCGATTCCTCTGGAGGGCTGAGACCTGGAGGGGCCCGGCCTGTTTTCGGGGTCCTGCTGTGTGGCAGTGGCACTCTCCTCGAGCTGTGGAGCTGGAGCTGCTGGGGTCACAGAGAGATGGGATTCAGATGGGCTGAACACTCCCAGAGTCACCTCGGTGGATAGCCCCAGGGTTTGCACCTGCTAATCCTCTTCCCTCTGGGTGCCCGTGGGTCCCAGGCTGACTCCTTGAGGAGCATGGGTAGATGGAGTGAAATTGAGCTGCCTCACGCTCCTCTCATGTACACACTGTTGAAGACCAACTGCGGCATCAGCAGTACAGGAGCGACTTCCTAGACCAAGGTCTCCATGGCGGCCGCCATCCTACCAGCGTTGACCTCGGTGCGATGGCATGCTGGTGCTATCACCTCAGACTGAAGGTGGATGGGCTCCTCCGTTGTGCTTTCCAATCTGAGGAGTGCAGTGGACATCCCTTCCTGATGTTCCCGAGCTTGCCTTTGCAGCTCCAACAACTGTTACATGACCGAGTCCAGAGGCTCGGACTCAGAAGATTTCAGGCTCCAACAATCCTCTGAGTGCCAGACACCTGGGAAGTCCTTGCTTCTGCCTGCTGTGGATCAAAAAGTGTGATGTGCTCACCAGATTGTGATTCTGAGACTATTCTAAAGTTCAGTCTGACCGACGCGTGTGTCTCTGCACTGGTGGAGGGTGTGGGCGAGCGCAGTGGCGGGACTTCAAGGATTTCAAGCAGGATGCCTGCCAGGCCAGATGATAAGTATACCTGGCAAGTGTGGGTGGTGAGTAGTCCCACAGACAGGATGCGGACAATGAAGATGTGTGTGTGAGAGAGTGAATGGTGATGTCCCATGAACTGGCAGTCAGTGAGGGCCCTGTGAATGTGTGATGGGTTTTTGAGTGTGTGAATTGAGAATGAGAAGGGTGACTTACCCTGGCATAACAGAGATTATTTATCCTCTTGTGGCACTGCATAGCTGTCGTCTTTTGGAGGGTATTGGTGCTGACCACCGCTGCCACCGCCTCCCAAGCCAGATTGGTTATGTTGCTGCCCACCCTGCAGCCAAAGCAGGGGTAGAGGACATCATGGCAGGCCTCCACGGCGTCCAAAAGGCACTTGAGGGGCACGTTATTAAACCCAGGGGCTGCAGACTTTTTGCTTTTCAGGGCCATGTCTTCTGTGTAGCAGTCCTAGGCATGGAAGCACTGAGATGTGTGTGCATGGTTGCACTTTAAATATGGTTCCCGGCGTGATGAAGCGGCGAGATGATGGCGTGACAGGTGATTGAAAGCCCACCCACCATCAAAACGACGTGTTTCCCAGGAATGCATAATTAATGTCAAAACAAAAACAAAAATACCTGAAAAAACTCAGCAGGTCTGGCAGCATCTGCGGAGAGGAACACAGTTAACGTTTCGAGTCCGAATGACCCTTCAACAGAACTAAGTAAAAATAGAAGAGTGGTGAAAGGTTTATTATTACTTAGTTCTGTTGAAGGGTCATTCAGACTCAAAACGTTAACTGTGTTCCTCTCTGCAGATGCTGCCAGACCTGCTGAATTTTTCCAGGTATTTTTGTTTTTGTTTTGGATTTCCAGCATCCGCAGTTTTTTGCTTTTATCTTTGCATAATTAATGTGGTGGGTTTGGAACTATACGGCATGAAAAGCTGCCATTGCGGCCGGCAGGTAAAACATCATTTTACCCGCCTTCTACTGCACTTAGTACAAATCTGGGACGATTCCACCCATAATTTAATACAGAGGATTTGACCTTGTCTCCTTAGGACCTTTCCTTGATTAAATTCAGAAGACCTTGTATCTCATGTCCATAAATTAATTCAAAAGGGCTAACATCAGTAGATTCATTTGGTGAATATTGGGTAACAAATAAGAGGAAATCCAGTCCTTTGTCCCAATCATGGAGATATTCATGACAATATACTTTAATCATTGTTTTGCGAGTTTGATGGTATCTCTCTAAAGCTCCTTTATTTGTGGATGATATGCTGTGGATTTTAACTGTTTTATACCCAAACTACTCATTATGTTCTGAAAAATTTTAGACATAAAATTGGAACCTTGATCCAACTGGATCTCTACCGGTAATCCCTATCGAGTGAAAAATTGGGTTAACTTCTCTACCACTACTTTAGCCGTAATTGTCCTTAAAGGGAAGGCCTCTGGAAATCGAGTTGTCTCATCCATAAAAGTAAGGATGTACTGGTGTCCTCTTTTCATTTTTGTTAACGGTCCCACACAGTCCACTAACACCCTGCCGAATATCATAGAGTCATAAAGGTCTACAGCACAGAAAAAGGCCCTTCAGCCCATCGAATCTGCGCCGGTCAAACAAGTATCTAACTATCTCTAATCCCATTTTCCAGCATTAGGCCAATAGCCTTGTATGGCATGGCATCACAAGTCAAATGGTTCCTCAAAAACTGGTATGGGAATTAAGGATGCCGATTTGATTGGATGGCACAAATGGCATGTTTTACAAAACTGCACCACGTCCTTACGAAGACCTGGCCAGTAAAACTGCCGGTTTATCCGCGCTTGAATTTTCCATATCCCTACATGTTCTGCCATAGGAATTTTATGTGCTATCCATAATATCTCTTTACGATATTTGAGCAGTACCACCACCTGATGAACAAGCATCCACTCCTCATCTGCAGATCTGTAAGGAGGTCTCCACTTTCTCATTAGAATTCCATTTTTAATGCAATAACATTCTGGAACTTCCTCAGCTTCAGCTTAGTTGAAGGGTCAGTCAAGAGGAGACATAAGTTCAAGGTGAGGGGCAGGAGGTTTAGGGGGGATGTGAAGGAAAACTTTTTTACCCAGAGGGTGGTGACGGTCAGGAATGCGCTGCCTGGGAGGGTGGTGGAGGCGGGTTGCCTCACATCCTTTAAAACGTACCTGGATGAGCACTTGGCACATCATAACATTCAAGGCTATGGGCCAAGTGTTGGTAAATGGGATTAGGTAGCTAGGTCAGGTGTTTCTCACGTGTCGGTGCAGACTCGATGGGCCGAAGGGCCTCTTCTGCACTGTGTGATTCTGTGATTCTGTGATTCAGTTTGGCCTGATTATGCTACCTTACTTAACTCTGGATCAGCTTAATGCATCTCAACTAGAAAAGGTTTGTTAAACATCTCTTTTGAATTATCTAAGTTTTTAAAGAAAGTTTCAGCCAGCCAAACATCTGTCTGTGGTATCACTTTGACCTGCGATGATGGGCTTTGCTTAGCCATTGCTCAGGTCGTCACACACGAAGAAAAATTTCCTGGAACCTTTTCCTGTAACTGCTCCATCTCTTTAACCTCACTTAGGCTTTCCGTAATTATGGGAGAAGCTACTATCTTGGCTCCGGCTAACTCATTTCCCAGGAGTAAATCAACTCCATCTACTGGTAACTTCTGAACAACCCCTTCCAATACTATCCCAGACATTAGGTCACACTCCAAGTGCACCCGATACAAAGTTATGGGTATATGCTCCCCACCAATACCATTGATTAAAACTTTGGCTTTTAATGCACTCCCTGGTGGAAAAGGTATGCCTTTTCCCAGCAAAAGTGTTTGAGTGGCTCCTGTATCTCTGTATTTCCCCTCGACAAAAATTCTTTATAGCTCTCATGCATCTCATTCGCCTCTCCTGAACTCAAAGCAGTGTTCACACATGGTTTCACAGCTGCAGTTAACCCTACAACTTGATCTGTTCTACTTTCAGTCAGGGCTTCTTTGCCTGAATCACCCTTATGTACCCCAAGAGGTCCCATGGATTTACCGCACAACTTCCAGCACTATGCTTGAACATGTCCCGCCTTGTTACAATGGAACCACATAGGTCTTTGAATATCACTTCCACCCTCAGTAACTTCTTTTCTGGCCTGAGGAGGGGTTCCATGGAATTCCCAGCTGTCCCATCTCTTCCCTGGCTACTTGCCTTCCTTTCACCTTCCCACCTTCTATCCTTCTTGGGTTTGTGGAGGTGATGGAAAAAGAGTTTGGATTTATGGACCAGCTCATAATTTTCAGCCATCTCCGCTGCCTGTCTAGCTGTTGCGACCCTCTGGTCTTCAACATGGGTTCTAACTACTGGAGGAAGTGAATTTTTAAATTTTTCAAGGAGAATTATTTCCCGAAGAGCCTCATATGTAGTTCCTACTTTTAACACCAGTACCCAATGGTCAAAATTACTCTGCTTTACCCTCTCAAATTCAATATAAGTCTGTCCAGGCTATTTCCTGATATCCTGAAATTTCTGCCTGTATGCCTTAAGGCCTAACTCATACGCACTCAGAATAGCCTTTTTATTACTGCATCATAATCCCCAGTTATCTCTTCTGACAGGGATGCATTTACATCATGAGCTCTACCCACCAATCAACTCTGTAAGAGCAATGTCCAGGTTTCTTTTGGCTACTTCATTTGCTTAACCACCTTTTCAACAAAATGAAGAATGTCTCTACCTCTCTTTCCTCAAACTTTGGGAGGGATTGCACAAATCTAAACATCTCCCCACTGGGTTTTGCTTTGGAGGTGTTTTTTTTCATCATCAGAACCATCCTCACCACCTGAGGACTCTTTTTTAAAGTCCAGCCTTTTAAGCCGGTATTCCCTTTATCGTTCCTTCTCTCTTTCCTCCATAGCTAACTTCTCCCTCTGGAGCTCAAGTTCTCTTATCTTTTCTCACTCCCTTTCTCTCTCCTGCCTTTCTGCTTGCTCCTTTTGAAATGCTCTCTCTTCCTTTTCCTCTCTTTCTCTTTCCTTTTCCTCAAGTCTTTTCAATTCCATTTCTTGTCCTCTTTCTTTTCCTTTATCTTTCGTCTCCAAATCAAGTTTTTTTTAACTTGCAACTAAATCTTAGCCAATTCAATTGACTCACCCCCTGGAGAACATGGTCTCTCTGGTAATCCTTCCAATTTCAAATACCACGCTATTAACTCAACTGTGTCTGCTTTCCTCAACCCTATGGGTAATTCTAACATGAACTTATCCAACAATTAAGTTAGCTGAGTCTTGGCTACTTCTTGTAAACTAGTCAGGATTACATTTTCCATCTGTAGAAAAGTCTTAGCAACTTCTAACACCATTTTATTTTACCAATGTATAAAAAACCTGGTCTCCATCCTTTTATACCTTACTAATTATTATTCCATGTCCAAACGCCCGCTGTCTGCATTTCAAATCCCTGACGAGCCCCCAATTTATGTTATGACCTGGATGGGAAGGTTGCACGAATTATCAAGCTCCACTACTCCGCAGGCCATACCATTAATTTAAATGCTTAATTTTCTCACTGAAATGGCTAATTTTGCACCTATACCTATTCCAGTACCCAGAAGAAAAGAAACTCTGACCAGGCTTCTTTCAAAAAAATTCAAAATGATTAATTTATTTTAAAACAAAACTTCTTTTAACAAGTTGCAAGTTCTGGCTAACACACAATTGTAATTGGGAAGTATAACTATCTAACTCTTCCTAAAGAATTCCCCCAGCACACACCCAGATAAAGGATAAACAGATAGAGTCTCTCTGCAGAAATGGGCTTTGGAGGATGGGCGTAAAAAAAAAAGGATAAAGTCCACAGGGTCTCGACACTGTTGACCTGGAGTTTCTTCGTGTGAAGATGAGCTGCTGGTCCCAGTGGCTGTCTGGAATTTCTCACCAACTGGTCTCAGCTTTGCAGATCCAAATACAGACTGGTTACACTCAGGTGAGGATTCTCTGGCTACAGTGGTTGATAGCCACACACAGTTTTAGGCAAGGTAGAGAGAGAGAGCAGCCAGGGTGGCCTTCCTTCCTCAACTTGTTCCCCAATAAGACTGAAAACAGGTTCAAACATAAGGTTTGCCTCTTCCATGTTATTTCCTTTTTATCTTCCAGTTTTCCATTAATTGAAGTTCTTTGCAGTTCAAAACAAGCAAACAACCCCTTCTCAAGTGCCATAAAGGTCAGGTGATTTCTTGGAAGAGGCCTGCTTGTTGACGGTTCCAAGGTGAATTTATGACCTTTTTCCTTAAAAAATCCCAAGTAGCATCCAAATGTACAGTTAATGCCAAGTCATTCCATTTTGTAAAAGAAAAATTCAGTCTTGAGAGGTATGATTCTAACATCATCTCTCTATGGTTGGTCCCTTATCCTGACCTGTGCCCGCTTGTTCTAGATTATTCTAGCCAAGGGAAACAACCCCTTCATAATCTTGAATGTTTCAGTGAGATCACTTCTCATTTTTCTAAACCCCAGGGAATATAGATCCAATTTACTCAGCTGCTCATCACAGGACAACTCTTGCATCCCAGGGACCAATCTAGTGAAGCTTCACTGTAGGGCTTCCAATGCAAGTACATCTTTCCTTAAATATAGAGACCAAAATTGCACACAGTACTCCAGGTGTGGTCTCACCAAAGCCCTGTACAATTGGAGCAAGATTTCCTTATTCTTGCACTCCAATCCCCTTGCAATAAACGCCAATGTGCAATTTGCTTTCCAAATTGCATGCTGTACCTGTATGCTCAGGTACTCCTGTCTCTCCAAACATCAACATTTACAAGTTTTACGCCTTTTTAAATATGTTCTGCTTTTCTATCCTTATGACCAAAGTGAATAACCTCAAACTTCCCACATTGTATTCCATCTTCCACCTTGCTGCCATTCACTTAGCCTGCCTGTATCTCTCTGCAGCTTCTTTGTTTCCTCCTCACAGCTTGCATACCCACCTAGCTTTGTATCATCAACAAACTTAAATACATTACTCCCTGTCTCTTTGCCTGTCATTAATGTAGACTGTAAACAGCTGAACCCCCAGCACTTGTAGCAGTCCACTCATCACAGCCTGACAACTTGAAAATGCCCCGTTTATCCCTACCCTGCATCCTGTCCATTGACCAATTGTCTATCCATGCTGATACATTACCCCCAACTACATGAGCCCTTATCTTGTTGTAATCAACTTGACGTACCGGATAGGTTTCTCAGCTGAAACAGATAACTTTATTGCAGAGCTCTTTTAGAAGCTACATGCTTGAGCCACAGAATCATAGAATCACACAGCCCTTCGGCCTATCAAGTCTGCACCAACACGTGAGAAACACCTGACCTACCTACCTAACCCCATTTACCAGCACTTGGCCCATAGCCTTGAATGTTATGACGTGCCAAGTGCTCATCCAGGTACTTTTTAAAGGATGTGAGGCAACCCACCTCCACCACCCTCCCAGGCAGTGCATTCCAGACCGTCACCATCTTCTGGGTAAAAACATTTTTCCTCACATCCCCCCTAAATCTCCTGCCCCTCACCTTGAACTTATGTCCCATTGTGACTGACCCCTCAACTAAGGAGAACAGCTGCTCCCTATCCACCCTGTCCATGCCCCTCATAATCTTGTACACCTTGATCAGGTCGCCCCTCAGTCTTCTCTGCTCCAACGAAAACAACCCAAGTCTATCCAATCTCTCTTCATAACTTAAATATTTCATCCCTGGCAACATCCCAGTGAAACTCCTCTGCACCCCCTCCAGTGCAATCACATCCTTCCTATAATGTGGCAACCAGAACTGCACACAGTACTCCAGCTGTGGCCTCACCAAGGTTCTATACAACTCCAACATGACCTCCCTACTTTTGTAATCTATGCCTCGATTGATAAAGGCAAGTGTCCCATATGCCTTTTTCACCACCCCACTAACATGCCCCTCCACCTTCAGAGATCTATGGACACACACGCCAAGGTCCCTTTGTTCCTCAGAACTTCCTAGTGTCATGCCGTTCATTGAACACTTCCTTATCAAATTACTCCTTCCAAAGTGTATCACCTCACACTTTTCAGAGTTAAATTCCATCTGCCACTTATCTGACCATTGACCATCCCGTCTATATCTTCCTCTAGCCCAAGACACTCAACCTCACTATTAACCACCCAGCCAATCTTTGTGTCATCCGCAAACTTACTAATCCTTACCCCCACTTATTCATCTATGTCGTTTATATAAATGATAAATAATAGGGGACCCAGCACAGATCCCTGTGGTACGCCACTAGACACTGGCTTCCAGTCACTAAAGCATCCTTCTGTCATCACCTTCTGTCTCCTACAACTAAGCCAATTTTGAATCCACCTTATCAAATTACCCTGTATCCCATGTGCATTTGCCTTCTTTATAAGTCTCCCATGTGGGACCTTGTCAAAGGCTTTGCTGAAATCCATACAAACTACATCAACTGCCCTACCCTCATCTACACACCTGGTCAACTCCTCAAAAAATTCAATCAAATTTGTTAGGCATGACCTCCCGCTGACAAAGCCATGCTGACTATCCCTGATCAAACCTTGCCTCTCCAAGTGGAGATAGATTCTCTCCTTCAGAATTTTCTCCAATAGTTTCCCTACCACTGACATGAGACTCACTGGCCTGTAGTTCCCTGCTTTATCTCTACAACCCTTCTTAAATAGCGGAACCACATTAGCTGTTCTCCAGTCCTCTGGCACCTCCCCCGTGGCCAGAGAGGAATTAAAAATTTGGGTCAGAGCCCCTGCGATCTCCTCCCTTGCCTCCCTCAGCAGTCTGGGACACAAATCATCTGGACCTGGAGATTTGTCCACTTTTAAGCCTGCCAACACCTCCAATACCTTGTCACTCCCTATATCAACTAGCTTAAGAACCTCGCAGTCTCTCTCCCCGAGGTCAATACCTTAATCCTCATTCTTTTAGGTGAAGATGGATCTGAAGAATTCATTCAACACTGTAGCGATGTCCTCTGGCTCCACCCATAGATTGCCCCCTTGGTCCCTTATGGGCCCTACTTTTTCCCTGGTTATCCCCTTCCCATTGATATACTTGTAGAATATCTTGGCACTTTCCCTACTTTTACCATCCAGAGTTTTCTCATATCCCCTCTTTGCTCTCCTAATTGCTTTCTTAAGCTCCACCCTGCACTTCCTGTACCCCACTAATGCCTCCACTGATTTGTTTCCCTTGTACCTGCTAAAAGCCTCTCTTTTCCTTCTCATCGTAACCTGAATATCTTTGGTCATCCATGGTTCTCTAGGCTTGTTACTCCTTCCTATCATCCTAGAGGGAACATGTTGAGCCTGTACCCTCCCCATTTCCTTTTTGAACACCCCTCACTGCTCCTCTGTAGATTTCCCCACAAGTAGCTGTTCACAGACTACCTTGGCCAGATCCTGCCTTATTTTACTAAAATCCACTCTCCCCCAATCCAAAACATTTTTTTGCAACTTGTCTATTTCTTTGTCCATAACAAACTTAAACTGTACCTTGTTCTGGTCGCTATCACTAAAATGCTCGCCCATCACCACCTCAGCCACCAATCTGGCTTCATTCCCCAGAATTAGGTCCAGCACTGCGCAGTCCCTTGTTGGACCCTCTACATATTGACCTAAAAAGTTCTCCTGTACACAATTCAAGAAATCCACTCCATCCAAGCCCTTGACACTAAGTCTATCCCAATTAATGTTGGGAAAGTTGAAATCATCTAATATAATTACCCTATTGTTATTGCTTTTAGAAAACTCCACCCCTAAGATCACCCGTGCTTAGGGCTCATTCATCACTACAATCACGTGACCCCTAAAGACCCTCTTCAATCATTACATTTCCTCCCCCTTTAGTTTTTTCACATTTCCTATTTTAATCCACAATATATACACAGGTCATGCAATTAAAGATTTTCTCTGAGGTGGTTTTCTAATTCGGTTACAGCAGCATTGCTCTACCACTTGGGATTGTGTGGCACCTTATCGAGTGACTTTTGGAAATCCAAGTACACTACATCTACTGGTTTGCCTTAATCTACCCTACTAGTTACATCCTCAAACACCTCTTAATAAAGTTATCAAAAGGATTTTACTTTTGTAAAACCATGTAAAACCATGAAACCATGTAAAACCACGGACAGGAGACTACGCCTGAGTGAGATGAAGGTGGGGTGTAGGGTTGGGAATATGGTTCACGTGGTAATCTCTGGTAAGTTTTTCTAAAGTTTAAATATAGATTAAGAGTCAGGCTCTGACAAAGAACTAGCAAACTTCAAGTGAGTTAAATAGCCTTGTTAAACAGGGGCTGCCTGGTAGTGGCAATTATCTGTCAATCAGATGAAAAGAGTTGGTTCAATAGGAAGTGAGGTGTAGACGGAGTGTGGAGTTGGGAATTTGGTTCATGTGGGAATTCGGTACACAGGGCAAAAGAGGTGCTCCATCTGATACTTTTTTTTATCAGTCTCCAGTAATTGGAGCAAGAGAAGGAGCTGGTTGGTGAGAAAACATGGCCCTGAAAGCCAAGAGGAGTTCAGTGACCTGTCAACTGGAATGCCTTTTGGTGGCCCACTCTGATGTCCTCCAGCCCTGCTCTGGCCACAGGAGGTCCAGAAATCTCACCACTCCAGGGAGGTGGTGGTGTAGTGGTATTGTCACTGGATTGGTTTTCCAGAGACCCAGGGTGATGCTCTGGGGACCTGGGTTCGAAGTCCATCACGGCAGATGGTGAAATTTGAATTCAATAAAAATCTGGAATTGAAAGCCTGATGATGACTACGAAGCCATTGCCATTTGTCATAAGAACCCACCTGCTTCACTAATGCCCTTTCAGGAAAGAAATCTGCCATCCTTACCTGGTCTGGCCTACATGTGACTCCAGATCCACAGCAATGTGGTTGGCTCTTAAAAAATGCTGCCTGAACAAGGGCAATTAGGGATGGGTAATAAATTTTGGTCTAGTCAGTGACACCCACATCCCATGAATGAATGAAAAAATGGTATACTTTACTTTCTAGTCTCCAGTTTATAGTAAATTGTCATAAAGTAATCTTAAGGTATGACAGGGAAGCTCAGCCGCACAGAATGCCATGCTGTAGCACACGGGGAGCCATGGACACTTCACGTGGCCTAGATGAGCACATGTACAGGAGGTGTCACCAGCTGCAGAACTTGAGCTCCAGGTTTCGGAACTCAAATGGCAGCTGGAGTCACTGTGGCTCATCCGCAATGCTGAGGACTATGTGGATAGCACATTTATGGAGGTGATCATACCACAGGTTAGGACCATTCAGACAGAGAGGGAATGATGGCCTCCAGAAGGTCTAGGAGGACCAGGCAGGCAGTGCAGGAGCCCTCTGAGTCTATTTCGCTCATGAACCAGTTTTCCATTTTTGACCCCGGTGAGGGTGTTGGTTCCTCAGAGGAGTGCAGCAAGCACCAAGTTCAGGGCACCAGAGGTGGCTCATCTGCATGGGTGGGAAGGAAGAAGAGTGGAAGAGGAATAGAGATAGGGGATTCAATAGTTAGGGAAACAGACAGGCCTTTCTGCGCCTTTAGACGTGACTCCAGGATGGTATGTTGCCTCCCTGGTGCCAGTGTCAAGGATATCACATAGATGCTGCAGGACATTGTTAAGGGGGAGAATGACCAGCCAGAGTTCACATTGGTTCACATTGATACCAACAACATAGATAGAAAGAGGGATGAGGTCCTGAAAGCAAACTTTAGGGAGCTAGGTAAGACATTAACAAGCAGGACCTTAGAGGTAGTAATCTGTGGATTACTACCAGTGCCATGCGATGGTAAGCATAGAAATAGGAGGTTAGAGCTGGTGAATGCATAGCTGGAAAGATGGTGTAGGAGGGAGGGATTCAGATTTCTGGGGCATTGGGACCAGTTCTGGGGCAGGTGGGACATATGCAAGCCAGGTGGTTTGCACCTCTGTGGGACTGGGACAATTTCTTTGCTGAGAGGTTTGCTCGTGCTGTTGGAGAGGGTTTAAACTAGTTTAGCAGGGCGATGGGAACCTGAGGGTCGACTTAGATGGGGCAAAATCAGAAATGGTAATGGAAGGCAGAAAATCAGTGAGTGAGTCTGGAAGTCAGAGGGAAAAAAAGATAGAAAATGAAAAAGACAGTTTGGCAGTGCTCAATGGTATATACTTTAATGCCAAGGAGCATAGCAAATGAAGCAGACGAGTTGAAGGCACAGATAGAAACGTGGCTGTGATATAGCTATTACAGAAACATGGCTTAAAGAGGGACAGGAATGGCAGCTCAACATTCCAGCTTACAGGGTTTTCAGATGAGATAGAAAGGGGGATAAAGAGGGGTGGGGAATTTTGGTTAGAGAAGCATTTACAGCTGTGAGGAGGGATGATATGTTAGAAGGATCATCAATTGAGGCCATATGGATTGAGCCGAAGAATAAAAAAAGGGACAGTCATACGACTGGGAGTGTACTATAGACCCTCTATAGAAGAAGCAAATATGTAGCCAAATCTCTGAGAAGTATTAGTAGGGGATTTTAACTACCCCAGTATTGACTGGGACAGTTTTACTGTGAAAGGAATGGATGGAACAGATTTCTCATAGTGCATTCAGGAAAACTTTTTTGGCCAGTACGTAGAAAGTCCAACAAGAGAAGGTACGGTTCTGGACTTAGTTTTAGAAAATGAAGCTGGGCAGGTGGAAGGAGTGGCAATAGGAGAGCATTTTAGTGGTAATGATTATAATTCCGCTAATTTTAGCATAATCATGGAAAAGGACAAAGATAAAACAGGAGTTAAAGTTCTAAACTGGGGTAAAGCCAATTTTACTAAGCTGAGGAGCGATTTAACAAAAGTGGACCAGAAACAGCTAGCTGAAGGTAAATCAGTGTCAGAGCAGTGGGAGGCATTCAAATGGGAGATTCAAGGCTTTCAGAGTAAACAGGTTCCCACAAAGAAAAAGGGTGGAACTGCCAAATCTAGAACCCACTGGATGTCAAGGAGTTTACAGGGAAGGCAGAAAAGGAAAGCTTATGTCAGACACTAAGAACTCAAAACAACAGAAAGCCAAGAGGAGTATAGAAAATGGAGGGGTGAAATCAAAAAGGAAATTAGGAAAGCAAAGAGAGGGCGTGAAAGAATATCAGGAAATAAAATCAAGGAGAACCCAAAGATGTTTTATCAATACATTAAGAGTAAGAGGATAACTAAGGAAAGAGTAGGGCCCATAAAAGACCAAAAAGATAACCTATGTGTGGAGGATGTGGGCATGATTCTTAATGAATACTTTGCGTTTGTCTTCACAAAAGAGAGGGACAATGCAGATGTTTTAGTTCGAGGAGGAGAAGCAGTGTGAAGTATTGGATGTGATAAACATAGGATGAGAGGAAGTATTAACGGGACAAGCATCCTTGAAAGTGGATAAATCACCCTCAAACCTGCTCCACCATTCATTAAGATCATGGCTGATCTGTTTGTGTTTCGAGTTCTAAATTCCCACCTACCCCAATAACCTTTGATTCCTTTGCCTAACAAGAATCTATCTATCTCTGCCTTAAAAATATTCAATGACCCTGCCTCCGCCACCTTCTGAAACAGAGTTCCAAAGTTGCACAACCTTCTGAGAGAAAAAAATTTCTCCTCATCTCTGCCCTATAAGAGCGAACACTAATTTTAAAACAGTGCCCCCTATTCTGGACTCACCCACAAGAGGAAACATCCTTTCCACATCCAGCTTGTCAAGACAATTCAGGATCTTGACCGCTTCAATCAAGTCTTCTTTTAAACTCCAGTGGAAACAAGCCCAGCCTGACCAAATTATCCTCATAAGACAACCTGCTCATTCCAGGTATCAATCTAGTAAACCTCATCTGAACCGCCTCCAACGCATTTGCATCCTTCCTTAAATAAGACCAAAATTGCACACAATATTTGAGATGCAGTCTCACCAATGCCCTGTATAACTAAACATAACATCCTTAATTTTATGTTCAATTCCTCTCATAATAAAGAAAAGCATTTCATTAGTCTTTTTGATTACATGCTGCACCTGCATACTAACTTTTTGTGGCTCATGCACTAGGACATCTAGACCCCTTTGCATCTCAGAATTCTGCAGTCATTCTCCATTTAAGCAATACTCTGTTTTTTTTATTTTTCCTGCCAAAGTGAACAACTTCACATTTTCCCACAGTATGCTCCATATGCCAGATTTTTGCCCATTCACTCAACTTATCTATATCCATTTGCAAACTCCTTATGACTTCTTCACAACATACTTTCCTAACTAAATAAAAGCAAAATACTGCGGATGCTGGAAATCTGAAACAAAAACAAAAATAGCTGGAAAAACTCAGCAGGTCTGATAGCATCTGCGGAGAGGAACACAGTTAACGTTTCGAGTCCGAATGACTCTTCAACAGAACTAAAGAAAAATAGAAATGTGGTGAAATATAAGGTGGTTGAGGGGGCTGAGACAGGTAGAGCTGGATAAAGGGCCAGTGATATGTGGAGGCAAAGAAGAGATTGCCAAAGATGGCATAGACAAAAGGACAAAGGGGTGTTAATGGTGGTGATATTATCTAAGGAACATGCTAATGGTGACATTAAGGGTAGAAAGCAGGACAAACAAGTGGCAGATGGCCCTAGTGGGGGTGGGGTGGGGGGAAGGGATTGAAATGAGCTAAAAGGTGGAGATATAACGATAGATCAAAATACATTTAAAAATAGGTGGGGAAAGTTGTCTCTTTCTGAACTTGCCGCATTCCGTTCTCTCAGGTCCAACCCTGACTTTGTCATCAAACCTGTTGACAAAGGTGGTGCTGTTGTTGTCTGGCGCACTGACCTCTACCTCGCAGAGGCTGAGCACCAACTCTCAGACACTTCCTCCTACCTCCCCCTGGACCATGACCCCACCACTGAACATCAAGCCATTGTTTTCAGGACTGTCACTGACCTCATCTCCTCTGGAGATCTTCCCTCCACAGCTTCCAACCCCATAGTCTCCCAACCTCGGATGGCCCACTTCCAAAATCCACAAACAGGACTGTCCAGGCAGACCAAGCGTGTCAGCCTGTCCTGCCCCACAGAACTCATTTCTTGCTATCTTGATTCCATTCTCTCTCCTCTTGTCCTGTCTCTTCCCACCTACATCCACGACCCCTCTGATGCCCTACGTCATATCAACAATTTCCAGTTCCCTGGCCCCAACCACCTCCTCTTCACCATGGACATCCAATCCCTCTACACCTCCATCCCCACCAGGATGGTCTGGGGGCTCTCCACTTCTTCCTTGAACAGAGGCCCGAACAATCCCCATCCACCACTACTCTCCTCCGTCTGGCTGAACTTGTTCTCTCACTGAACAATTCCTCCTTAAACTCGTCTCACTTCCTCCAAATAAAAGGTATGGCTATGGGTACCAGTATGGGCCCCAGTTATGCCTGCCTCTTTATGGGTTATGTGGAACATTCCTTGTTCCAGTCCTACTCAGGCCTCCTCCCACAACTCTTTCTCCGGTACATCGATGATTACTTCGGTGCTGCTTCATGCTCTTGTCTGGACCTGGAAAAATTTATTAATTTTGCTTCCAATTTCCACCCCTCCATCATTTTCACATGGTCCATCACTGACACTTCCCTCCCCTTCCTTGACCTCTCTGTCTCAATTTCTGGTGATAGACTGTCCACCAATATTCATTACAAGCCTACCAACTCCCACAGCTACCTCGACTACAGCTCCTCACACCCCGCTTCCTGTAAGGACTCTATCCCATTCTCTCAGTTCCTTCGCCTCCGTTGCATCTGTTCTGATGATGCCGCTTTCCAAAACAGTTCTTCTGACATGTCTAGGTACTTTACAGCCTTCCGGACTGAATATTGAGTTCAACAACTTTAGATCATGAACTCTCTCCTCCATCTCCACCCCCTTTCCGATCTCCCTTTTTCCAATAATTTATATATATTTTTCTTTTCCCACATATATGCATTATTTTTAAATGTATTTCCATCCATTGTTTTATCTCTACCTTTTAGCCTATTTCGATTCCCCCCACCCCACCCCCACTAGGGCTATCTGTCCCTTGCTCATCCTGCTTTCTACCCTTAATGTCCCCATTAGCACATTTCTTAGCTAATATCACCACCATCAACACCTCTTTGTCCTTTTGTCTATGACATCTTTTGGCAATCTCCACCTATCACTGGCCCTCTATCCAGCTCTACCTGTCCCACTCCCCCCCCCCTCCCCCCACTCCTTAAACCAGCTTATATTTCACCTCTTTTCTATTTGTCCTTAGTTCTGATGAAGAGTCATTCGGACTCGAAATGTTAACTGTATTCCTTTCCACAGATGTTGTCAGGCCTGCTGAGTTTTTCCAGGTATTTTTGTTTTTGTTCTAGATTTCCAGCATCCGCAGTATTTTGCTTTTACCTCTGACATCTCTTCCTTCTTCCTTAACCGAGGGTTTCCACCCACAGTGGTTGACAGGGCCCTCAACCATGTCTGGTCCATCTCCCACGCATCTGCCCTCACTCCTTCCCCTCCCTCCCAGAACCATGATAGGGTCCCCCTTGTCCTCACTTATCACCCCACCAGCCGCCACATTCAAAGGATCATCCTCCGCCATTTCCGCCAACTCCAGCATGATGCCACCACCAAACACATCTTCCCTTCACCCCCCCCCTGGTGGCATTCCACAGGGATCATTCCCTCCAGGACACCCTGGTCCACTCCTCCATCACCCCCTACACCTCAACCCCCTCCAACAGCACCTTCCCATGCAACCGCAGAAGGTGCAACACCTGCCCCTTTACTTCACCCCTCCTCACCGTCCAAGAGCCCAAACATTCCTTTCAAGTGAAGCAGCGCTTCACTTGAGCTTCCCTCAATTTAGTCTACTGCATTCACTGCTCCCAATGCAGTCTCCTTTACATTGGAGAGACCAAATGCAGACTGGGTGACTGCTTTGCGGAACACCTTCAGTCTGTCCGCAAGCATGACCCAGACCTCCCTGTCGTTTGCCATTTCAACACACCACCCTGCTCTCATGCCCACATGTTCGTCCTTGGCCTGCTGCAATGTTCCAGTGAAGCTCAACGCAAACTGGAGGAACTGCACCTCATCTTCCGATTAGGCACTCTACAGCCACCGGACTTAACATTGAGTTCAACAACTTCAGATCATGAACTCTCTCCTCCATCCCCACCCCCTTTCCGATCCCCCTTTTTGCAATAATTTATATTTTTAAAATATATTTTTCTTTTCCCACCTATTTTTAAATTCATTTCGATCTATCGTTTTATCTCCACCTTTTAGCCCATTTTGATCCCTTCCCCCCACCCCACCCCCACAAGGGCCATCTGCCACTAGCTTGTCCTGCTTTCTACCCTTAATGTCACCATTAGCACCTTCCTTAGATAATATCACCACCATCAACACCCCTTTGTCCTTTTGTCTATGATATCTTTGGCAATCTCTTCTTTGCCTCCACCTATCACTGGTCCTCTATCCAGCTCTACCTGTCCCACCCCCCTCAACCAGCTTATATTTCACCACATTTCTATATTTCTTTAGTTCTGATGAAGAGTCATTCGGACTCGAAATGTTAACTGTGTTCCTCTCCGCAGATGTTGTCAGACCTGCTGAGCTTTTCCAGCTATTTTTGTTTTTGTTCTACATTCCTACCTATCTTTGTGTCATCTGCAAATTTAGCTACCATGCCTTTGCTTCCCTCATCTAAGTCATTGATGTAAATTGTAAAAAGTTGAAACCCCAGCACCGAACCCTGTGGGATTCTTTTTTTTATTATTCATTTATGGGATGTGAGCATTGCTGGCTAGGCCAGCATTTATTGCCCATCCCTAATTCCTCATGAGAAGTGGTGGTGAGCTGCCTTCTTGAACCGCTGCAGTCCATGTGGTGTAGGTATACCCACAGTGCTGTTCGGAAGGGAGTTCCAGGATTTTGACCCAGCAACAATGAAGGAACGGCGATATGTTTCCAAGTCAGGATGGTGAGTGGCTTGGGTGAGAACTTGCGGATTGTGGTGTTCCCTTGTGTCTGCTACCCTTGTCCTTCTAGATGGTAGTGGTCATGGGTTTGGAAGGTGCTGTCTAAGGAGTCTTGGTGAGTTTCTGCTGTGCATCTTGTAGATGGTACACACTGCTGCCACTGTTCGTCGGTGGTGGAGGGGGTGAATGTTTGTGGATGGAGTGCCAATCAAGCAGGCTGCTTTGTCCTGGATGGTGTCAAGCTTCTTGAGTGTTTTTGAAGCTGCACTCATCCAGGCAAGTGCAGATTATTCCATCATGATCCTGTCTTGTGCCTTGTAGATGGTGGACAGGCTTTGGGGAGTCAGGGGATGTGTTGCTCGCTGCAGGATTCCTAGCCTCTTAGCTGCTCTGGATATTGTCCTGGTCTTGCTGCATTTGGACATGGACTGCTTCAGTACTTGAGGAGTCGTGAATGGTTCTAAACATTATGTAATCATCAGCGAACATCCCCACTTATGACCTTATGATGGAAGGAAAGTCATTGATGACACAGCTAAAGATGTTTGGGCCTAGGACACTACCCTGAGGAACTCCTGCAGTGATCTCTTGGGACTGAGATAACTCACCTCCAACAACCACCACCATCTTCCTTTGCACTAGGTATGACTCCAACCAGCAGAGAATTTCCCCAATTCCCACTGACTCCAGTTTTGCTAGGGCTCCTTGATGCTACACATGGTCAAATGCTGTCTTGCTGTCAAGGGCAGTCACTCTCATCTCACCTCGGCAGTTCAGCTCTTATGACCATTTTTGAACCAAGGCTGTGATAAGGTCAGAAGCTGAATGACCCTGGCAGAACTCAAACTGAGCATCAGTGAGCGGGTTATTGTTAAGCAAATGCTGCTTGATAGCACTGTTGATGACCCCTTCCATCACTTTACTGATGATGGAAAGTAGACTGATAGGGCAGTAATTGGCTGAGTTGGATTAGTCAGACTTTTTGTGTACAGGACAAACACAGGCAATTTTCTACATTGCCAGGTAGATGCCAGTATTGTAGCTGTACTGCAACAACTTGGCTAAGCGCACAGCAAGTTCTGGAGCACAAGTCTTCAGTACTATTGCTGGAATATTGTCAGGGCCCATCGCTTTTGCAGCTTCCAGTGCCTTCAGCTGTTTCTTGATATCACGTGGAGTGAATCGAATTGGCTGTCGACGGGCATCTGTGATGCGAGGGACCTCCGGAGGAGGCTGAGATGGATCATCCACTTGACACTTCTGGCTGAAGATTGTTGCGAATGCTTCAGCCTTATCTTTTGAACTGATGTGCTGGACCCTTCCATCATCGAGGATGTTTTTCTTTTATTCACTCACGGGATGTGGGCTTCACTGGCTGGGCCAGAATTTATTTCCCATCCCTAGTTGCCCTTGAGAAGGTGGTGGTGAGTTGCCTTCTTGAACGGCTGCAGTCCGTCAGCCTCTTCCTCCAGTGAGGTGTTTAATTGTCCACCACCATTCACGGCTGGATGTGGCAGGGCTGCAGAGCTTAGATCTGATCCATTGGTTGTGGAATCGCTTAGCTCTGTCTATCACTTACTGCTTGCAAATAGTCCTGTGTTGTAGCTTCACCAGGTTTACACTTCACTTTTAGGTATGCCTAGTGCTGCTCCTGGCATGCCCTCCTGCACTCTTCATTGAACCAGGGTTGATCCCCTGGCTTTGTGATAATGGTAGAGTGGGGGATATGCCAGGCCATGAGGTTACAGAGTGTGGTTGAATACAATTCTGCTAATGCTGATGGCCCACAGCACCTCATGGATGCCCAGTCTTGAGCTGCTAGAGCTCTTCCAAATCTATCCCATTTAGCATGATGGTAGTGCCACACAACACGATGGAAGGTATCCCCATTGTAAAGACGGTACTTTGTCTTCACAAGGACTGTGCGGTGGTTGCTCCTACTGATGCTATCATGGACAGAATCATATGCAGCAGGCAGGTTGGTTTGGTTGAGGTCAAGTATGTTTTTCCCTCACAAGGTGATGCAGACCCAGTCTAGCAGTTATGTCCTCTAGGACTCAGCCAGTAGTGGTGCTACCAAGCCACTATTGGTGATGTACATTGAAGTTCCCCATCCAGAGTACATTCTGTGCCAACCTGAGTGCTTCATCCAAGTGGTGTTCAACATGGATGAGCACTGATTCATCAGCTGAGGAGTTGTGGTAATCAGCAGGAGGTTTATTTGCCCATGTTTGGCCTGATGCCATGAGACTTCATGGGGTCCAGAGTTGATGTTGAGGGCTCCCAGGGCAACTCCCTCCTGACTGTATACCATTATGTCATCACCTCTGCCGGTGGGACAGGACACACTTCAGGATGATATTGGTGGTGTCTTGGATATCATCCCATGAGTATGACTATGTCAGGCTGTTGCTTGACTAGTCTGTGAGACAGTCCTCCCAATTTTGCACAAGCCCCAGATGTTAGTAAGGAGGATTTTTCAAGGTTAACAGGACTGGGTTTGCCATTGTCATGCTTGGTGCCTAGATTGATGCCAGGTGGTCCATCCAGTTTCACACCTTTTCATTGACTTTTTAGCAGTTTGAGACATCTGAGTGGATTTTTCCAGAGGGAATTTAAGAGTCAACCACAGTGCTGTGGGTCTGCAGTCACATGTAGGCCAGACATGGTGAAAACAGCAGATTTCCTTCCCTATAGGGCATTAGTGAACCAGATGTTTTTTTCTCCCCCCACAACAATCACTAATTCCAGATTTTTATTGAATTCAAATTCCGCCATCTGCCGTGATGGGACTCAAACATGTGGTGGGATTCGAACCCAGGTCCCCAGAGCATTATCCTGGGTCTTTGGATTACCAGTCCAATGATAATACCACTAAGCCAATCCTTGTCATCTTGCAGCCAGGTCTCCGTAATGGCTATCAGGTCATAGTTATTTACCTCAATTACTTCATTGCAATATTTAAACCAGATGGATTTTGATTAATTCATTTACTTTGTTATGAATGCTACGCTCATTCAGATAGAGAGCCTTTAGTTTAGTCTTTTTGTTATCTTTGTGACATCTAGGCTTGATTCTTTGTTCATTCTTAGGTTTTTTTTTCTCTGTCCCTTCCTGCCATTCTCTGACCCTCATTTCCCATGTTGCGATCTTCCTCTCTTACCCTGATATCACATCCTTCCACATTTGATTCCTTGCCCCCACTATTTAGTTTAAAGCCCTCTCTACTTCCCTAGCTATGCGGTTCGCAAGAACACTGGTTCCAGCCCGGTTCAGGGTGTAGACCATCGCAATGGCACAGCCCCCAATTTCCCCAGTACTCATGCCAGTACCCCATGAGCTGGAACCCACTGCTCCCACACCAGTCTTTGAGCCACATATCAACCTCTCTAATTTTATGCACCCCATGCCAATTTGCATGCGGCTCAGGTAATAATCCAGAGGATATAATCTTTGAGGTTCTGCTTTTCAATATAGTGCCTAGCTCCTCATACTCTCTACGTAGAACCTCCTTCTTCATTTTACCTATGTCATTGGTACCTACATGGACCATGACAACTATTACTCTCCACCACCCCCCCCACTGCAAGTTCCTCTCCAGCCCTGAGCAGATGTTCCAAACCCTGGCACCGGGTTTTGCTACAGAGAAAGTGTCAATCCCCTCACTATCACTGTCCCCTACTACCACTGTGTTCCTTTTTGCTCCCCCCACTTGAATGGCTTCCTGTCCCACGGTGCCACTGTCAGTTTGTTCATCCACTCTGCAGCCCCTGCTCTTATCCAAACTAACTGAGAGAACCTCAAACCTCTTGGACAATTGCAGAGGCTCACACTCCTGCCTTCCTGTCCTCTGGGTCCCCTTACCTGCCTCACTCGCATTCACACCCTCCTGTCGCTGACCATTGACCAAATCAGAAGACCATATCCTAAGTGGTGTGACTACCTCCTGGTACAAAGCATCCAAATAACTTTCCCCCTCCCTGATTTGTCGCAGAGTCTGCAGCTCAGCCTCCAGCTCAATGACTCTGAGCTGAAGTTCCTCAAGCCGCAAACATTTACTGCAGATGTGTTTGCTCTGGATCACAGTGTTATCCAAGAGCTCCCACATTCTGCAGCCTTGACACATCATCTGTCCTGCCACCCTTAATAATTACTTAATGATATTATTCATTTATTTATGTTGCTTTTTCATATATTTTATAAACTTACCACCAATTTGTGTACTATTTTAAAACCTTAGGGATAGAACAGAACTTACCCACTTACCAGATACTCATCAAAAGCTAGCTCCTTTCTTTGTAGTAGAGCAAGAACCAATTCTACAGAGCGAGAAAGATAGAAAAAGGAAATTAACACCTCCTTCCCCCACTTCGCCAAACTCCCCCTCTCACCAAATTCAAATCTTCACTCAGTTTGCTCAGCTGCACTCCGTGTGCCTTTGCTGTGGAGAGTCTGACCATCTTTCTCCAATCCCCACTGGATATAGGTGAGGTGCCGAAGGATTAGAGGTCTGCTAGTATTGTACCTTTGTTTAAAAAGGGAGCAAAGGATAGACCAAATAATTAAAGGCCAGTCAGTCTGACCTCAGTAGTGGGCAAATTATTGAAATCAATTCTGAGGGACATAGTAAACTGTCACTTAGAAAGGCATAGATTAATCAAGGACAGTCAGCATGGATTTGTTAAGAGAAGGTTGTGTCTAACTAATTTAATTGAATTTTTTGAGGAAGTAACAAGGGGGATTTATGAGGGTAGTGCAGATGGTGTGGTCTACATGGATTTTAGCAAGGCTTTTGACAAGGTCCCATGTGGCAGACTAGTTAAAAAGATAAAAGCCCATGGGATCCAGGGGAATGTAGCAAGTTGGGTACAAAATTGGCTCAGTGGCAGGAAACAAAGGGTCATTGGTGATGGATGTTTTTGTGACTGGAAGGCTGCTTCCAGTGGGGTTCCACACGGCACAGTAGTAGGTTTCCTAGTTTTGTGGTATATATTAATGATTTAGATGTAAATGTAGGGGAAATGATCATGGAGTTTGCAGATGACACAAAAATTGATCGGATGGTAGATAGTGAGGAGGATAGCTGTAGACTGCAGGAAGATATCAATAGACTAGTCAGGTGGTCAAAAAAGTGGCAAAATGGAATTCAACCCAGAGAAGTGCGAGGTGATGCATTTGAGGAGGACAAACAAGGCAAAAGATTCCACAATAAATGGGAGGATACTGAGAGTTGTAGAGGAAGTGAGGGACCTTGGAGTGAATCAAAAGATCCCTGAAGATAGCAGGACAGGTTGATAAGGTGGTTAGAAGGCATATGGAAATCCTTTTCTTTAATAGCTGAGACATAGAATATAAGAGCAGGAAGGTTATGCTGGAACTATATAAAACATTAGTCAGGCCACAACTTGAGTACTGTGTGCCGTTCTGGTCGTCTCATTACAAAAAGGATGTAAATGCATTAGAGAGGGTACAGAGGAGATTTATGAGGATGTTGCCAGGACTGGAAAATTGCAGCTATGAGGAAAGATTGGATAGGCTGGAAATGTTCTCCTTGCAACAGAGGAGGCTGAGGGGAGATTTGATTGAGATGTACAAAATTGTGAGAGGCCTGGATAGTGTGGATGTGAAGGGCCTATTTACTTTAGCAGGGAGGTTGGTGACTAGGGAGCATAGACTTAAAGTGATTTGTAGAAAGATTAGAGGGGGGATGAGGAAATTTTTTTTCACCCAGGGGGTTGTGGGGTCTGGAACTCACAGCCTAAAAGAGTAGTAGAGGCAGAAACCCTCAATTCATTTAAAAGGTATCTGGATATGTACCTGAAGTTCTGTAACCTGTAGGGCTACAGAACAAATGCTGGAAAGTGGGATTAGCCTGGGTGGCTTGTTTTTAGGATGATGCAGACACAATGGGCCAAGTGGCCTCTATTTGTGCTGAAAGCTTTCTATGATTCTATGTTGACTTGTTCTAATCATACTATGCTTTTCTAAGTGCATTGTTACGACATCATTAATAATAGATTCCAACACTTTATCGATGACCAATGTCAGGTTAATTGGCGTCTAATTCTGTTTTTTCTCGCCCTCCTTTCTAAATACCGGTAACACGTTTGCTAACTTCCAATATGCTGAATCATTCCAGAATCTAGATAATTTTGGAAAATCATAGCCAGTGCATCCACTATCTCTGCAGCTATCTCTTTTAGATCCCTAAGGTGTAGCCCTCAGGCACTCACTGTGCTGGATTGAAAATGTCTGGCCTGAGTCAGAAGGTCAGGCAAGATAGGAGCATTTAATTTTAAGGTAAGAAACTAGGGGCTGAGTGGCAATCTGACTCAATTGCCACTCCACCAGATGTCAAGGGCTAATGTGTTAAATTACCTAAATGTTCTATCCACTAAAAACAAGATAATCCAATCAGGAGTAGGCCATTTAGAACTGAGATGAGGAGGAATTTCTTCACACAGAGGGTGAGAAATCTTGAGAATTCTCTACCCCAGACAGCTGTGGAGGCTCAGCCATTGTGTATGTTCAAGACAGAGATTGATAGATTTCTAGATAGTAAAGACATCAGGGATATGGAGATAGTGTAGGAAAATGGTGTTGAGATAGAAGATCAGTCATGATCTAATTGAATAGCAGAGCAGGCTCGTGAGGCCAAATGGCTTATTCCTGTTCTTATTTCCTACATTCCTATATTCCTGATTACCATTCTATCAATCAACTCCCAATTATCAGCAAAGTATTGAAGGAGTCATCAACAGTGTTATGCAGCAACACTTGTTCACCATTGCAGTCGGCAATCCAATAGGGCCAACAGATCCAAACCTCATTAAAGCCTTGGTGAGGCGACATCAAGACAGCATTTAATCGAAACAAAAACAAAAAATGCAGGAAAAACTCAGCAGGTCTGACAGCATATGTGGAGAGAAAGACAGAGTTAACGTTTCGAGTCCGTATGACTCTTCTTCAGAGCTCTGATGGACTCGAAACGGTCTGACTTCTTCCAGCATTTTTTTGTTTTTGTTTCAGATTTCCATCATCCACAGTATTTTGCTTTTATCTTAGCATTTAATTGAACGCAGCATCAAGGAGCTTTATCACAACAGAGTTCAATGGGAATAAAGGAGAAATCTCTCCAGTGGCTGGACTCATACCTGGCACAAAGGCAGGTATGTCATTGGAGGCTAATCATCTCAGCCGCAGGATATTGTTGTGGGGTGTTTTTAATTAACTATTTTAATTACTTTCTTTTAAAAAATGACCATAATCTTGTCACAGAAGTGTCTTTATTCCAAACATCTTTGTCTACTTTATCAATGACCTTCCTTCTGTTATAAGATCAGAAGTGGTGCTGTCTGCTGATGACTGCGCAGTGTTCAGTACCATTTGTGCTTTCTTAGATTATGGCACAGTTTATGCCTACACGTAGAAAAATCTGGTCATTACCCAGCCTTGGGCTGGTAAATGACAACTGGCATTCATGGCACATCAGTGCCAGGCATTGGTCACCTCCAATAAGAGAGAGTGTTGAGATTCAATAACATCATCATCACCATGTATCCTACCATCTATATCTAGGGATCACCATCGACCAGAAACTGAACTGAACTAGTCACATAAAACCTGTGGCTACAGAAGCTGGGAAATCTGAAGTGAGTAGCCTACCACCTGACCCCTCAAAGTCTTTCTACGATCTACAAGATAGAAGCCAGAAGTGGATGGAATACTCTCCACTTGTCTTGCTGAGTGCAGCTACAAAAACACTCACAAAACTCAACACCATCCAGGATAAAGCTACCCACTTGATTGGCACAATATCCACAAGCCTAAGTATCAATTTCATCCACCATTGGCATACTGCGATTGTACTGTATCCTATCTGCAGAGTGTACTGCAGCAATTCATGAAGGCTTCTTTGACAGCGTGTTACAACCCATGATCTCCACCAACTACAAGGACAATGGCAGAAAGTACATGAGAAGACCACTGCCTCCAAGTTACTCTTTTGATCACACACCATCCTGATTTGGATAACGTCCCCTTTTATTCATCATCACTGGATTTTGGAGATCGCACCCAATAGCACGTGGGATGTTCACCACACATACTGAAGTGGTTAAACTAGTAGGCTGATCAGCACCTTCTCAAGGACAACTAGGGCTGTCCAATAAACGTCAGCCTTCCCAACCACACCCACATTACAAGAATGAAAAAATCTCATATTTCTCACTGTACTTGTGAATTCAACCTTTGGCACAAATGTTATCTTGATAGAATACACAACCACTGTAGGCGATGAGATGGACAATCATGTAATGCTGCTTGGACACTACAGATGGCAAGATTTATGGGATATTTAATTCCATTGTCCTTCTGTATTTTCCTTGTTTTTGTTTTTCATTCAAGCTTATTAGTCTTTGTAATCAGTCCTGTAGTTAACTTATTTGACACTTAATTAAATTAGCAGTTTCTTACATAATTAAATGAGTAGTTGTTTGTTACTAAGTAATCTTTACACTTCATTTTAACTCTTCATTGAATCACAGTAAGCAGAATAGGAAATTGTGATAAACGACTGAGCACCACGTGGTGTCTTTGTAAATCATTGCGGCTGTGATTCTTATTGCTGGAACCCACATGGGAAAGGAATAGCTTACTTAGGGAAAATGGACAAACTGAAGAAACGCCCAAACACATGACAAAACATGGTGGCAGTGGATAGCAAGTATAAGACCCAGAAAAACTCCAAGAAAAGATTACAGACCTGACAAGCCTACAAATCCTTGAAAAGAGGATAAAAGGAGTGGATTGAAGACTCACCAAAACATCTGGAGCATCGCAAGTGCAGCAGATGCAAGCTGAGACAGACCCAGAGTCCAGACAACGGTGAACACAGACCAGAATCAACAAGCAATGGCAGTGAAGCAGCAGTAAGTCCAGAGCTTGGTACAAGCATGGATTCTATATTGCCATTCCCAGAACCATTCCAAAATGCTGAAGGCTCACAACAAGCTCAGCACTGGGACATTGGAGAAAGAGGTTTTCCAGATATAGAACTGCTTCTGGTTTGCACAAAAAGGAACAAAAGGATCAGGTCAGTACATTGCTCTATGCAGTTGGAACTTTTGCTGGCAACATAATAGGGAGACAGGGAGTCAATGAAACTTCAAACTCTTGCAATGAGTTTCTCCAGGCATTTGATTCGTACTTCAGTATTTGCAAATATATAATTATATAATGGGCAAAATTTAACAAGCAAAAACAAATATCAGGTGAAAGCATGGATTCATTAATCATTGATTTATACAGGCTGGCAGAAAATTGCAACTACGGAACATTGAGGGATGAATTGTATCATGAAATTTTTGAAAAATATTTTTTTTTAAAAAAGCCTTAACTGAAATTCTGGAATTTGAAATGAGACAGAACCAACTACTTCAAAATGCAAGGCTACCTTCCAAAGTGAAGGTAAGGAAAGCAGGAAAGACCTCACCAAGGATGTGTGAAATGAGAGAGAGGCTTCTGGTAATCTACAAACATTGAAACCCAATGCTAAGGAACACATTAAAAATGCAAAGTGTTGGACTTTAATTAACTGTAATCCTATTAAAACAATAGGTTTGCACTGGAGTGCTACTTTGGATTGCATTACAGTGCTTAAGTTGGAGGTTGGTGAGAGAGGGAAGAAGGGATCCTTTGATTTTCCACATTTCCTCAGTAAGAAGAGTGGCAACCTTGGTAGGTGGAACCTGGTAGTAAAAATAAAAGGAATAATTTAAGGGTAAGTCATGACAGGGCAGCTCTGCTGAGTGGAATGCTCCTCCTGTGCAATGTGTGCATTAAGGAACACTTCCAGTGTCCAAGGTGACCATGTGTGCAGCAAGTGTCTCCAGTTTCAGCTACTCTAAATCCGCGTTTCTGAGCTGGAGCTGTGGCTGGAGTCACTGCGGAGCATCCGCAAAGTTAAGATCTTTGTGTATAGCACATACAGTGAGGTGGTCACACCGAAGGTAAAGAGTGCACAGGCAGAAAGAGAATAGCTGACCGCCAGACAGAGTAAATACACTAGGCAGGTAGTGCAGGGGTCCCCTGGGTCCATCTCCCTCTCTAACAGATTTTCTATTTTGGATACAGCTGGGGGAGCTAGTTTCTCAGGGGAATGCAGAAAGCCAAGTCTGTGGCACCATGAGTGGCTCAGCTGCACAGGGGGCAGAAAAAAGAGTGGGAGAGCAAGAGTGATAGGGTATTAGAACCATAGAACCATAGAAAAGTTACAGCACAGAAGGAGGCCATTCGGCCCATCTTGTCCATGCCAGCCCGAGGACACCCTTCTATCATAAGGGGAACAGATAGGCATTTCTGCGGCTGCAGATGTCACACCAAGGTGGTATGTTGCTTCCCTGGTGCCAGGGTCAAGGATGTCACTGAGCGGCTGCAGGACATTCTGAATGGGGGGTGCACAGTCAGAGGTCATGGTCCATATTGGTACCAACGACATAGGTAAAAAGAGGGATGAGATCTTGAAAGCAGAATATAGGAAGCAAGGAGATAAATTTAAAAGCAGGACCTCAAATGTAGTAATCTCAGATTACTCCCAGTGCCAAGTACTATCAAGATCGGGAATAGGAGAATAGACCAGATGAATGCGTGGCTGAAGACATGTTGTAGGAGGGAGGGATTTAGATTCCTGAGGCATTGGCACCAATTCTGGGAAAGATGTACAAGTTGGATGGGTTGCACCCCAGCAGGACCAGGACCAATATCCTTGCATGGGTATTTGTTAGTACTGTGGGGGAGGGTTTAAACAAGAGTGGCAAAGGGATGGGAACTGAGAGGGGAGACACAAGAGAGGGATACAAAGATATGAATGAAAGACAGAAAAGTAGAAAGCAAAAGTGGAAGGCAGAAGAAACAAGGGCGAGCAGCAAGTGGAGCCATAGTGCAACAAAAGGTGGGTAAAAATGTTAAAAAAGATAAGCCTAAAGGCATTTTACCTGAATGCACGGAGTATTCTCAATAAGGCAAACAAATTAGCTGCATAAATAGATGTAAATGGAGACATGGCTGCAGGGTGACCAAAGCTGAGAACTGAAATATTGAAGGGTACTCGATGTTTAGGAAGGACAGGCAAAAAGGAAAAGAAGGTGGGGTAGCATTGTTAGCTAAGGATGAAATCAGTGCAATAGTAAGAGAGGATATTGGCTCAGAATATCTAGATATAGGATCAGTTTGGGTGGAGCTAAGAAGAAACAAGGGATAGAAAACATCAGTGGGAGTTGCCTATAGGCCTCCAAACAGTAGTGGTAAGGTAGGGGATGGCATCAAACAGGAAATTAGATATGCATTTAACAAGGGTGCTAAAGTTATTTACATATAGACTGGGCAAATCAAATTAGCAATAATAATATAGCGGATGAATTTCTCGAGTGTATATGAAACGGTTTTTTAGACCAGTACATCAAGGAACCAACAAGGGAATATGCTATCCTAGATTTTGTATTATGCAGTGGAAGGGGTTAATTAATAATTTTGTTGTGCGGGGTCCTTTAGGGAACAGTGACCATAACATGCTAGAATTCTTCATTAGAATGGAAAGTGAAGTCGTCCAATCTGAAACTGAGGTCCTAAATCTAAACAAAGGAAACTACGAAGATATGAGGTGTGAGTTGGCTAAGATAGATTGGGGAACTTCATTAAAAGGCATGATGGTGGATAGGCTATGGCTAATATTTAAGGAACAAATGTATGCATTGCAATAATTATACATTCCTCTCTGGTGCAAAAACGCAACAGGAAAAGCAACCCAACCATGGCTAACAAAAGAAATTAAGGGTAGCATTAGATCTGAAGAGGAGTCGTATAAAGTTCTAGAAAAAGTAGCAAGCTTGAGGATTGGGAGCAGTTTAGGATTCAACAAAGTTGGACCAAGAGATTGATTAAGAGGGGAAAAATAGAGTATGAGAGTAAACTTGCAAGGGACATAAAAGCGGACTGTAAAAGTTTCTACGAGTATGTAAAAAGAAAAAGGTTAGTGAAGGCAAATGTAGGTCTCTTACAGTCCAAAATAGGAGAATTTTAATAGAGAACAAGGAAATGGCAGAGCAATTAAACAATTACTTTGGTTCTGTCTTCGCAGAGGAAGACATGAATAACTTCCCAGGAATTGTACTGAACTAAGGGTCTAGTGAGAAGGAGGAATTGAAGAAAATTAATTTTTCTAAAACAATAGAGCTGGAGAAATTAATGGGACTGAAAGCCTCTGCATCCCAGGGTACTAAAGGAGGGGCCATGTAAATAATGAAGGGTCATTCGGACTCGAAACGTTAACTGTGTTCCTCTCCACAGATGCTGCCAGACCTGCTGAGTTTTTCCAGGTATTTTTGTTTTTGTTTTAAATAATGAATACGTTGGTTGTCATCTTCCAAAATTCTGTAGATTTTGGAACAGATTGGAGGGTGGCAAATGTAACCCCACTATTTAAAAAAGGAGTGGGAAAGCAGGGAATTACAGACCAGTTAGCCTAACTTCAGTAGTAGGGAAAATGCCAGTCTATTCTAAACAATGTGATAACAGGACATTTAGAAAAGATCAGCGGGATTAGACAAAGTCAACATGGATTTATGAAAGGTAAATCATGTTTGACAAACCTATTGGAGTTTTTCGAGGTCGTAACTAGCAGAATAGATAGGGGAGAACCAGTGGATGTGGCGTATTTAGATTTTCAGAAAGCTTTTGATAAAGTCCCACATAAGAGGCTAGTGTGCAACATTAAAGTACATGGAATTGGGGGTAATATATTGGTATGAACTGAGAATTGGTTAGCAGACGGGAAACAGAGAGTAGGAATAAACGCATCTTTTTTGGAGTGGCAGGCGGTCACTAGTGGGGTACCACAGGGATCAGTGCCTGGGCCTCAGCTATTCACAATATATATCAATGATTTGGATGAGGAAACCAAATGTAATATCTCCAAGTTTGCTGACGACACAAAAGTTGGTGGGGATGTGAGTGGTGAGGAGGATGTTAAGAGGCTTCAAGGCAATTTAGACAGGGTGAGCGTGTGGGAAAATACATGACATATGCAGTATAACGGGGATAAGTGTGGCGCTATCCACTTTGGTAGGAAAAACAGAATGGCAGAGTATGGTGAAAGATTGGGAAACATTGATGTACAAAGGAACCTGGGTGTCCTTATACACCAATCACTGAAAGCAAGCATGCAGGTGCAGCAAGCAGTTAAGAAGGCAAATGGTATTTTGGCCTTCATTGCGAGAGGACTTGAGTACAGGAGCAAGGATGTCTTTCTGCAGCTGCACAGGGCCTTGGTGAGACCACACTTGGAATATTGTGTGCAGTTTTGGTTTCCTTACTTAAGAAAGGATATACATGCCATAGAGGGAGTGCAGCGAAGGTTCACCAGACTGATTCCTGGGATGACGGCAGGATTGCCGTATGAGGAGAGATTGGGTGAACTAGGCCTCTATTGACTGGAGTTTAGAAGAATGAGAGGAGATCTCATTGAAATGTATAAAATTCTGACAGAACTGGACAGACTGAATGCAGGGATGATGTTTCCTCTGGCTGAGAGGTCTAGAACAAGGGGTCACAATCCCAGGATACAGAGTAGGCCATTTAGGACTGAGATGAGGAGAAACTTCTTCACTCAGAGGGTGGTGAACCTGTGGAATTCTCTACCACAGAAGGCTGTGGAGGCCAAGTCACTGAATATATTTAAGAAGGGGATAGATAGATTTTCAGACTCTAAAAGCATCAAGCGGTATGGGAGAGAACGGGAATATGGCGTTGAGTTAGAGGATCAGCCATAATCATATTGAATGGCAGAGCAGGGTCAAAGGGCCGAATAACCTACTCCTGCTCCTATTTTGTATGTTTCTATGTTAACTGCTAGTAAGCCAGAATATAAAACCAACTGTGGGGGATGAATGAACCCTGTCTCATGTTCGTTTCACTATCTTAAAACATGTTTAAAGGTTTCTGACATGAAACATCAAAAAATGTGATTACTTGTTCTAAAACAATGACGACAGCAGACATGGTAATCGAATTCCTTTGGAATATACAGCTACAGCAGCGCTTTAAGAACTGGGGTTTTACCAAGCCAAAGTAGACACCATCAGAGAGATTTTGGAAAAAGACTTCAGCAGAGAAACAGGCTGAAGAGTTATCTCTCTCTCTCTCTCTCTTTCTCTCTGTCACCCCCCGGCAAGAAGCACAGAACCCTGTTCAAGGAATCAGCATACCCAAGATCTACCAATGAACTAAGGTCTGGTAACAATTGCAACATCTTCTACATCTACCTGCTCCAAGAAACCCGATAACTTAAATCAGCCGCAATGTTTAATAACCTATGCCTCAAAGACAAGCAAAGAACTTCTAACCATATGTTCTTTCAACTTTTATTTGGACTCTAGCTTTCCTTATTTCTGATACCTATGTGTATGATGTCGTGTTTGTTATTATTTTCTCTTGGGTTTAATGGCTAATAAACTTGCTCTTTCTTTGACTCAAGAAAACCTTGTTTGCTTGACTCTTTATTGTTCACTGCATAGATAATAAAAAATACATTTGGATTTGGAAATAAATTTAAACATTTTTTGTTGTGACCAACCAAGGGGGCTGAATAGAGGAGAGCCAGTTCACTCCTCCTCACCTGGCCGTAACAGTTGATTTATAATCGCACAGTAGTTGGGGTCCTAGATGAAGCTCTATGAGATCTCTTGCAAACGAGAAAAGATCTAACTGTGTTTTGAATTTTGTAAGCATGGGCTGGTTGGGTATAGTCCTAGAAGCACAGTGGCACTGAAATTCATGTACCACATTACTCATTTGTGTGATAAGCGGAATGTCTTTTTGGCTTGATAGCAGCATCCTGCTAGTGACAAATACCACTCATGTTCTTACTGCATAGCAGCAGTGCAAAACAGCTAGCTTCACCTGTTGCTGACCATTAACTGCTGCGTTCTCCATGGCAATGCCTCTACCAATCAGAGTCCATTTGCCAACCAATCAGCACTCTGTTCTCATACAGTATAAAGTTGTGGCTTCCCCTGACATTGGTATTCTTCTGATTATCCTGATGAGTGCAAGACAAAAAGCTTTGACAAATGTCTTTTTGCAGCAATACTGAAGTTCTGTACTACCAAACGACTATTATTTACAGACTTGGGAAAACTGAGGACTGAATACCATGTTACCCTAAGAGCTGATGCTAAACCAATTTCACACCAAGGAAGTACCTCTTTACACCAAGGATGATCCCTCACCCATCCTTGGACAAAGTCAAGGGTGAAATTGAGCACATGCCACAGCAGGGAGTTATCTCTCCAGCAACCATACCAACAAAGTGGTGCTCTGGAATGATCACAGTCCCAAAGCCAAATGGCTCAATTAGAATCTGTGTAGACTTGACTCAATAAACAAATCAGTGGAACATAAGATCCACCCGATAGCGTCAGTGGATGAGAGTCTTGCCAAAATAGCTAAAAAGACCCTATTCATAAAATCAGATGTAAACAGTGCATGTTGGCAATTGCCTCTGGACAAAGGATTCAGACTGATGACCACATTTATAACGATTTGGTCATTGTCACTTTAATAGATTACCATTTGGAATCGTGTCTCCAGAAATATTCCAGAGAACGATATCTCAGACCCTAGGAGGCATGGGAGGAGCATAAGTTCTACAGGATGCAGGTTTGACATTGAACAAGAAATGTGAATTTGCAAAACCTATGATTTAAATTTTTAGGGAACATCATGTAAGTCTCAGGAATAACAACCAACACAGAGAAAACAAAGGTGATTGGAGAATTTCCACAACCCAGGAACATTACAGAGCTACAAAGATTCCTAGGATTGGTCAACCAGGTAGGCAGTTCCTACCAAATTTGGCAGAGACCAATGAGCCGGTGAGATAGCTGTTAAGACAAGGTCAACAATGGTGCTGGAATGTGAACTAGCAAAATACTTTTGAGAAGGTCAAAAGTCTTCTAATTTCTCCTGAAATTTTAGCGCACTGTGATCCAGAGCTATTGACTATAGTAACAGCAGATGCATCGTCTACAGGTCTGGGTGCAGTTTTATTCCAACTACAAATAGATAGTAAAGGTAGACCAGTTTATTACACCTCAAGGTCATGCACAGGCACAGAAAAAAGATACACTATAATTGAAAAGGAAGCACTGGCAGCAACATTGGCATGTCAGAAGTTCTTGTGATGGGATTGTGGTTATGGGATTGTGGCTTAAAATTGAAACTGACCATAAGCCACTAGTCACTCTTCTGAACATGAAGGAAATTGCAAAGTTGCCACCTAAAATTCAACATTTCAGTCTGAGGTGTAGATTTATTCAGTAACTGAGTATGTTCAAGGGAAGTATCAGACAGCAGTAGATGACCTATCAAGGATACCTGTTGAAGGAACCAAAATAGAGGATTTTAATTTCATTGATGAAGTGAGTGTGTATATATCACTTATTACCAAACACTTATCAGATACTGCAAAGAAGCACAAGCAGATAAAACAATCACAACAGCAAGATGACAACTGTGTCCAGGTAAAGGAATGCTATCTGAAAGGATGGCCAGACTATACTCCTAACAATCTAGTACTATGGTAGTACTTCAACAGAGAAAGCACATCAAAATAATTGACAATCTCCTGGTATTTAATGAGAGCATAGTCATTCTGAGAACACTTTGGCTTGATATTCTCCAAAAAAATTCATCAAAGTCACTTAGGGATAGCAAAATGTCAAGCAAGAGCCAAGAAATCAGTCAGGTGGCCAGTTATTACTCATTCTATTGAAGAACTAATTTCAAATTGTGCAGTGATCAGCCAAGAGCAAAGAGAACCACTATCACCCTTTCACCTTTCCATCAAGGCCCTGGGGATGCCTGGGAATGGATCTATTTAATTTTAAAGGCAAGGTATTTCTTATTGTCGTTGATTACTGCTCCAGATGGATTGAAGTGAACATATTGCATAACATCACGGCAGAAGCAGTCATTCACTCACTGAAGAGAATCTATGCAACACGTGTCATGCCAAACATTGTAGTGTCAGACCATGGTCCACAATTTGCTAATGAATTATTCCACAACTTTGCGAAGGACTATGGATTCATGGGAAGACGACTGAGAATACAATTTACAGCTCTGTGACAAAGACTGGAACCAAATATCACCTCGAATGACCAAGAGACAGATAAAAAGCATGAACAGGAACAGAGAAACAAATAGACTCGTTACTTCAAATTCAGATACAGAGCACGAGACTTATCAGTGCTGTAGGCCGGGGAAAGAGTATGTATCTGAGACTAACAAAATGAAGGCATAATAATAGAAAGAGTTCCACAACCGAGATCTTACAGGATTGAGACAGACCAGGAAAATATAAGGGGAAACCACAGCGCCTTATAATATCCTTGGAAAGAAAGCCAATAGAAATTTGGGCTTACTACTCAGATCTGGATCAAGAACATGAAACAAAACAAAGCTCTATAGCCACCCAGGAGAAGGACACTCAGGTCAAATAATGAGAGAGTGCAGAATGTCTTCAACCTCAGAAAGAGATCAGAACAAGATCAGAAAGATTGGTCTAGGCACCTCAGAGACTAACCCTGTGAAGTCTGAGACTTTGGGGGATGATGTAGCAGCATGTATATAGTTGGGATAAAAAACTTGGAGGGAGATGTAAAGTAAAGGGTTAACATCAGGGGCACCTGATGCTGATTTAATGACACATGACTAAGTAACAGAGACCTGTGGGGAAGAGAAGTCCAACCTTGTGCAGAGTTCCTAAGATGTACAAAGAGCAGTAAATAAATAATAATGGTATTAACAAACTACGGTCTTGAGTAGTTTACTTAGGGCAAATAGATGAACCCCCAAAAAACTCCATCTGATGCTGAACACATGAAGAAACAGTGAGCAGGGTGGATGAGGTGAGTGAGGTGGATAAGTGGGTAAGTGGTAGGTGGGTAAGGTGGCAGGAGGGTGAGGTGGTAGTCTGGGGGGTAGTTGGGTCATTGGAGGGTAGTTGAGTCGGGACGGGAGGAAGGTCGTGTCTGGTCAGGTGGTCGGGTGCTAGTCAGGTGGTCTGTCTGAATTTCATTTTTGAAGAAGTCAAATCTCTCACTATGCTTCTTTTAATGTTCTCTGTTTTGATGTACTTTCTGGTATAGTTGAAGCATTTGGAGTCCAAACCCCAGACCTTGCCAACTGTGGAATAGAGAATGGAAGATCATTGGGAGAATATGAAACAGAGACATTAGGGGAAATATGAAAAGTACGTGGGATTAGGTGTGGGTGGGGGATAAATCCAGCAAAAATGCAAGCACATTGGGAAGCCGGCTCCAACCGACTGACTTCCACATTTCACTCTAATGCATTATATTCTAAGTCCACAACAACCTCAGGACAGGCAAGTTGTCAATTAGCATATCATAATTATTCACTTAGATCGATAATGACATGGGTGTTGTACATAAAACTTAAGGCTGGATTTTCATCTTAAAGTTGAGAAGTGGGAGTCAGAAATGTTCTCGACTCTACAATCCTGCCTCCATTCTGGCAGTGCCTGTCAGTCATATTTTCATTCCGAGGAGGCAGGCATTGGCTGGATATGGACCCATCTCTTCCTGAAGCAGGCCAAGTGTGGTAACAGAGTGGGGCCAATGCTAATGTGGGTAGGTTAAAAGACCCACCTCTATCTGCTGGGGCATTGGCCAGATTTTGTACATAGTTGTTAGGCTCCCTAACCCCCACCTCTCACCCACCCCCCCACCCACCCCCATGTCCCTCTATTCCACCTATGCCACTTCCATACACCCCATGCCCCTTCCACCCATTCATGCACCCTCTGTACCATTGTTCCAGTATCCACCATGTACAGAACCAATAAGCTCTATAATAACACTGGCAAGTCTTTGAAATGCTCATGGAGTAAAATATCAGGCATTCAACATTCCCTTTGAAAAACATTGCCTCTCTTACAAAGTCATAAAATTATCTGGCCATCTGTTCAGCTTGCTTTATTGATATAGTTCTGTACCAATCAGGTACTGGAAAAATTATTCAAAGGTTCAGTAGATGTCAGAACATTAAATCAATGTGAAAATCAAACCACAGAGTTCCCTACATACATTCTTATCTGATTCTCCAAACTGTAGAATGCAGAAGAGGACTTCATCAGCTGAAGAAATCACTTAAATGCATCTGAACCTTTACACAGTGCTGGCCAATTTAATGGTCTCCTACATTTAAGGACAGAGCCCTATAATCAACCATTACATTGAAAACATACTTAAAACCATACAAAACTTTAAACAAACACTTAAATACTTTAACAAATATCATACACCATCTAAACACCTTTTAACTTTATGTGTCAAAAGGCTCCCACCTCCAGACTAGGTTCCCCCTTGAGACACAACAATTCAGATTAACTAGTTATTCCTTCCCTTCTATTGTTGCAACCTTTCTCCATAAATTGGCTGCCATATTTGACTAATTAAGAATAGTGACTACACTTCAAATGTAATCCATTGGCAGTGACAGGCATTGAAGTATCCTGGGAGCAAGCTTGGGTGTTATATAAAGTTTACAGCTTTATAGTACAATAAGCAGCTATAAAGCCAAATATAAACTGTTGCTAAATATGTGTTTTCTAGGTGTATGAAATCATGCTTACAGTTTGGAATCATGTGCTCAATGGATTAGAATGCTATCCAAAATTGGGATTCATTTATTTTCTCTAAATCACATTCTCATAAAATCAAATAACTACCCACTCTTTCCTGAGTTGTCTGTACAAGTAGACAAGGAAACGGAGGCTTGAACTTCTACCATCATGTTTGAGAAACTGTCTAAAACTTTTATCAAACTTTGAGTAAAGATGTTCTCCCTAATATTGGTTTTAAATTTACATTTTTATCATTTAACTTTCTATCCCCCTGTCCCTACTTCCTGATTTACCTTTAAGTAATGATTTTGATTTACCTTCTTGATATCATGTAACTTTTTTTAATCACAATGAGATCCCCTTTACTTGTCATCCTTCCAGGCTGTGCAGCTTAAACTTCTCTCATCTTTCCTGATAGCTTATGCCTTTTATTTCCACAGTTCTTGTTGATTTACGCAGTATCCATTCCAATATTTAGCATTAACAATTTTTGAGAATGGATCTTTTTACTTTTAGCCATTTGGACACAAAATAGCAAATCCACCCTGACCAAGGAGGAAACTCATAGACAGAAGTCTAGAACGAGACGTTCATTTCTTTTGAGAAAAAAACACTTCGAACCTTTAAACCTAGGTCTCCAAGATACTTCCTGCCCCACTCAAACCCTCCACACCTACAATTAGCTCCACCCAAGCCTCCTCGCACCAGTCCAGCTCTCCTAATCTTCCCCACACCCACCCAGCTATCCTCATTCTTCCCCACACTGACCCAGCCCTCCTGAATCCTCCTCAAACCCACCCAACTCTCCCCAATCCTCCCTGCATTTACCCAGCTCTTCCCAATCCTTCCACACGCACACAGCTCTCCCCAGTCCTTCCACACCCACCCAGCTCTCCCCATTACTTCTGCAACCACCCAGCTCTCCCCAATCCTTTCGCACCCATCCAGCTCTCCCCAATCCTCCCTACACCCATCCAGCTCTCCCCAGTCCTTCCGCACCAACCCAGCTCCCCCCAATCCTTCTGCACCCACCCAGCTCTCCCCAGTCCTTCCGCACCCACACAGCTCCCCCCAGTCCACACTACACCCACGTGGCTCTCCCCAATCCTTCCACACTCACCCAGCTCTCCCCAATCCTTCTGCACTCACCCAGTTCTCCCCAATCCTTCCACACCCACCCAGCTCTCCCCAATCCTTCCACACCCACCCAGTTCTCCCCAATCCTTCCACACCCATCCAGCTCTTCCCAATCCTTCCACACCCACCCAGCTCTCCCCAATCCTTCCACACCCACCCAGCTCCACCCAATCCTTCCGCACCCATCCAGCTCTCCCCAATCCTTCCACACCCACCCAGCTCCACCCAATCCTTCCGTACTCACCCAGCTCTCCCCAATCCTTCCACATGCACCCAGATCCCCCCCTATCCTCCCTTCACCCATCTACCTCTCCCCAATCCTTCTGCACCCACCCAGCTCTCCCCAATTCTCCCCGCACCCATCCAGCTCCCCACTATCCTCCTGTACCCACCCAGCTCTCCCCAATCCTCCCTGCACCCATCCAGCTCTCCCCTATCCTCCTGCACCCACCCAGCTCTCCCCAGTCCTTCCACACCCACCCAGCTCTCCCCAATCCTTCCGCACTCACCCAGCTCTCCCCAATCCTTCCGCACCCACCCATCTCATCCCAATCCTTCCACACCCACCCAGCTTTTCCCAATCCTCCCCGCACCCATCCAGCTCCCCCTATCCTCCTGTACCCACCCAGCTCTCCCCAATCCTTCCACACCCACCCAGCTTTCCCCAATCCTCCCCGCACCCACCCAGCTCTCCCCTATCCTCCTGTACCCACCCAGCTCTCCCCAGTCCTTCCGCACCCACCCAGCTCTCCCCAGTTCTTCCGCACTCACCCAGCTCCCCCCAGTCCACACTACACCCATGTGGCTCTCCCCAATTCTTCTGCACTCAGCCAGCTCTTCCCAATCCTTCCGCACTCACCCAGGTCTCCCCAATCCTTCCAAATGCACCCAGATCCTCCCCCCCCATCCTCCCTTCACCCATCTACCTCTCCCCAATCCTCCCACACCCACCCAACTCTCCCCAATCCTTCCGCACCAACCCAGCTCCCCCCAGTCCTTCCACACCAACCCAGCATCCCCCAATCGTCCCACACCCACCAGCTCCCCCTATCCTCCTGTACCCACCCAGCTCTCCCCATGTCCTTCTGCACCCACCCAGCTCTCCCCAATCTTTCTGCACCCACCCAGCTCTCCCCAAACCTTCTGCACCAACCCAGCTCCCCCTATCCTCCTGTACCCACCCAGCTCTCCCCATGTCCTTCCGCACCCACCCAGCTCTCCCCTATCCTCCTGTACCCACCCAGCTCTCCCCAATCCTTCCACACCCACCCAGCTTTCCCCAATCCTCCCCGCACCCATCCAGCTCTCCCCTATCCTCCTGTACCCACCCAGCTCTCCCCAATCCTTCCACACTCACCCAGCTTTCCCCAATCCTCCCCACACCCATCCAGCTCTCCCCTATCCTCCCCACACTCACCCAGCTCTCCCCTATCCTCCTGCACCCACCCAGCTCTCCCCTTTCTTCCCTGCAGACACCCAGCTCTATCCTTTCCTCCTGTTCCCACCCAGATCTCCCCTATCCTCCTGTACCCACCCCGCCAATCCTCCACACCCTTTGGAGCCACGATGTGACATTGAGGTATGACATTGATTTACCTGTAGACTTCCTGCACAATGGTTTTCTGGGTCACAGCACGAGGGCTCTTCGAGACAAAAGAAGTTTGGTAAATAACTATGTTGTGCATTGCAGCATTGGCAGCAGAAACATAGTGTTCACATGGTTTCTGGAGGGGCAGTGTACATTAGAGGCCAGAAAAATAAAAGAGAAGGGACAGATCAATTTAAATGGGGTAAAATATTGATTTTTTTTTTACACATTAAAGCAACACCTGGTTTAAAAAGCATCAGGAGCAAACTATCCTATCTTTTCATTCCTCAATAAGATTGAATTCTTCCAGGCTTTGTCAAGATTACTGACCTGCAAGGGCTTTGTGCTATAAGCAGAGAGCTTCACCTGATAGAAGCTCATGTGGGAAATTGGAGGCAGGTTACACCCTTTTCTCAATCTTAAAATACTGGTTGCAATGATGGGCTTTTTAGATATTCTCGCCTTAATTGCAAGCTTTGAAAATTATTCCTTGTGGAATGCACCAGTTCAACTTAAGGGATTTAAAACAACATCCGAACAAGTATTCTGGTAAAAATTTCTAAACTGAACCTGAAGATTTCCAGATTATTCACAGTGATTTTTTGGCCCTGAAGTTCTGCAGGCTTCTTCCAGTCTCCCACTGCATTGCAATTCTGGTGAGAGATTGGCATAAGTCTCCCACCAAAAACTTCAGAGAGCTAGCATAAGCAGATTAGACAGAGGGCAAAATCGTCCGTGTCCGCTAGCGTGGGCATGCTTGGTAGCGTGAGTGGACAATAGGGCGAGAAGGCCAAAAATCGGTCTTACGATGTCGTGAAACCAGTTTGCAATTGTCTGCTCAGCCCGTCGATGGCAGGCCGCGTTCCCCACCATCCGACGTTGGGAACCTCATTGTAATACACCATATCATTATAAGGCCAGCCTGCCGAAATCCCCCGAAATTCTTCCCCCCACCCCCAGCCTCCGCTGGATCTTCTGTCCATGTCAGAGTGATTGCACACCGGTGTAGAACACATCTTGACAAGTGTGACATGCAGAAGTCGGGACTTACCACCAGGGCCTTGCTTGCATTGCGGACATCTAAGGGGCAGAAGATGCTGGACCTGATGGCAATGGAGCACTGGAGGAATGTCCATGGCATGCTGGGTGGATTTGCATGGACATGGATCCACCCTGAAGCAGCTCACAGAAGTTGGAAAGTCACCTTTGTGTGTCTGCTCGCAATGGATGATTATTGAGGGGTGGAGTGGAAGGTCCAGCTGTGTTTAAGAGAGGAAGATGTACTGGGAGATGGGAGAGGAAGGTCTAGGATCGACTGGGAGAGAAGAAGGAGGTTGGGGAGGTGAATTTGGATGGGGGTGGGATTTTCGGGAAGGGAGGAAACATGTACATTCATCTGGACATCCCCAAAGGAAAAGGGTCGTGGCTGGTAGGTCACGGGGGGGAGGTGGAAGGTGGTGCCGGTGGTGGGGGGGGGGGCGGTCAACAGTAACGGGGAAAGGAAATAGGTGACTGGGGAAGGAGGAAAGACAGGGGAGCTTATGAAAAACCAAATCAAGACCATGCTACCTAAATAAGAAGTGAAACGAGAGTCATAGTGGGCAAGATCAGGAGCTGCATGGGAGTGTGATCATTGGGTGGGTGGAGATGCAGGTCCACTCAGATGGACAACTGAAAGCGAACCCCAGCAGGCAGCATTGAAAATGCTCAGGACATTGAGCTGAGTGTGATACATGAAGGATCCACGTGCTTGGAAGAATGCTTGATTGAGGCTCTGAAAATCCCTGCCACACGCACACTTCTCCTCCAGAAACACTCGTTGGCCAGCAGCTCCCCCTGCAGTGACAGAGGACGAGGCTGAGGGGGTCACAGGCAAAGGGGACTTGGAGGGAGAGAACAGCTTCTGAGATTCCTGAGTGGATGACCCAGGGGTGTCCAGCTGCCACTCCTCCTCCCTTCGGATGCCCGAGGGCCCTGGCCTGACTCACTGAGGGGAAGGAGCACCTGGAGGGACATCAAGGTGCCCCATTTCCCTCTCGCGTTGCCACTGAAAGAACTCACACTTGGCTCCCACGATGGAGTGTAGGTCTGCACACATCTCAATGTTCTGCTGGGACCAGCGTCTCCATGGTGCCCACCATCCTCTCCATGGAGACCCCCATATGCACACATGTGGACACCACTTCATCAGAGAACAGGCAGACACACTCCTCTGACTCGCATGCCACTCTGTTGAGAGCTTCCAACAATTCTGCGTGATGTTCCCCCGCCTTCTGCTGACTCTCCACGATGAGTTGGAAGGCCGAATCCAGAGGCTCATCCACTGACTTGGACCTCACAGCTGCCTGTTCCCCAGCAGTCCTCCAAGTGCCAGGGAGCTTGGCCAAACTTGCCTCGTCCTGCTGCAGACATGTGTCCATGCAGTGACCAGCAGGATGTGAACCTAACTGTGAAGCCACCAAAATAAAGGCAAAATACTGCGGATGCTGGAAATCTGAAACAAAAACAAAAAGTGCTGGAAAATCTCAGCAGGTCTGACAGCATCTATGAAGAGAAAGACAGAGTTAACATTTCAAATCCGTATGACTCCTTCAGAGCCACCAAGGTGTGTGTCTCTTCGCTGGTGAAGGTTATGGGTAAAGCGCTGTGACCGGTCTCCCAGGTTGCTTATTTCCAGCTCTTCAATGGAGCAGGCAGTTTCCTAGAACAATATGCTGTGGATCCAACCAGAGATCAGGCTATTTTGGACTGGTAATGTGTAATGAGGTAGGGTTAATAAATGATCTGAATAAAAGATCCCTAGGAAACAGTGACCATAACATGGTGGAATTTAACATACAGTTTGAGAGTGAGAAACTTAGTTCGGAAACATCTGTGCTAAACTTAAATAAGCATAATTACAAAGGAATGAGGGCAGAGTTGGCTGGAGTGGACTGGGAAAGGAGTTTAGCAGAAAAGATGGATGATGAACAATGGCAGACATTTAAGATAATAGTTCATGACTCACAACAAAGATATATCCCAGTGAGGAAGAAGGATTCTAGGAAGGGGATAAACCAACCATGGTTAACCAAGAAAGTTAAGGATAGTATCAAAGTGAAAGAAAAGACATGCAATGTGGCAAAGATTAGTGGTAAGCCAGAGGATTGGGAAAGTTTTAAAAACCAACAGAAGATGACCAAAAACATAATAATGAGGGAGAAAATAAACTTTGAGGGTAACCTAGCAAGTAATAGAAAAATGGACAGTAAGACCTTCTTTAAATATATAAAAAGGAAGAGAGGGGCCAAAGAGAATGAGGCTGGGGAAATGCTAATGGGGAACCAGGAAATGGCAGAGGAGTTGAATAAATACATGGCATCAGTCTTCATGGTAGAAGACACTAAATACTAAATTCCAAAAATACTAAATAATCATGGGGCATAATGGGGGGGGAGGAAATAATTACAATAATTATCACTAGAGAAAAAGTACTGGGGAAACTAATGGGGCTAAAGGCCGATAAGTCACCTGGACCTGATGGGTTGCATCCTAGGATATTAAAGTAAATAGCTGCAGAGATAGTGGCCGGGATTTTCAGGCCCCATCACGGGCCCTGAACATCCCACCCAGTGGATGCACTGGTAGTAATCTTCCAAGAGTTCTTAGATTCTGGAAATGTCCCAGAGGACTGGAGAACAGCCAATGTAACACCCTTATTCAAAAAGGGAGGGAGACAAAAACAGGTAACGATAGGCCAGTTAGCTTAACATCTGTCATTGAGAAAATGTTAAAGGCTATTATAAAGGATGTAATAGTAGAGCATTTGGAAATGCATAATCTAATCAAGCAGAGTCAGCATGACTTTATGAAGGGGAAATCATACCTGACAAATTTATTAGAATTCTTTGAGGAGGTAACAAGCAGGATAGATAAAGGGGAACCAGTAGATGTAATATATTTGGATTTCCAAAAGGCTTTCAACAAGGTACCATACATAAGGCTACCTAATAAGATAAGAGCCCATGGTGTTAGGGGTAGTATATTAGCATGGATAGTGGACTGGCTACCTAATAGAAGACAGAGAGTTGGGATACGGGGGTGCATTTTCAGGATGGCAACCTGTAACTAGTGGAGTGCCACAGGGATCAGTGCTGAGGCCTCAATCATTTACAATGTATATTAATGAATTGGATGAGGGAAATGAATGTACTATTGCCAAGTTTGCGGATGACACAAAAACAGGTGGGAAGGCAAGTGGTGAGGATGACAGAAAGAGTCTACAGACGGATATAGACAGGTTAAGTTAGTGGGCAAAAATGTGGCAGATGGAATATAACGTGGGAAAGTGTGAGGTTTTGCACTTCGGCAGGAAGAATAGAGGAGCTGAATATTATTTAAATGGAGAAAGACTGAAGAAAGCTGCAGCAAAGAGGGATTTGAGAGTCCTCATGCATTAATCCCAAAAAGCTAGCATACAAGTTCAACATAGGTACAGCAAATGTAATGTTGACCTTTATTTCAAAGAAAATGGAGTATAAAAATAGGGAAGTCTTGCTAAAACTATGCAAGGCACTAGTTAGAGCATACCTAGAATACTGTGAACAGTTTTGGTCCCCTTATCTAAGGAAAGATATACTGGTATTGGAGGCAGTCCAGAGAAGGTTCACTAGGTTGATTGCGGGTATGGAGTGATTTTCTTATGAAGAGAGGTTGAGTCAGTTGAGCCTGTACTCATTGGAGTTTAGAAGAATGAGAATGAAGAACGCTGAGGGTCACACAGGCTGATTAAGAACACGAGTCTCATATTGCAGACAAATAGTTAATTGTAGAACTGTACCTATCCAAAGTAAGCATCTTCAGGGGAGCAGGGAGAGTGAGGGGCAAGGAAACCAGTGAGTGTAGACCAGAACCCAGTCAAAGTCAGCATCTTCAGGGGAGGAGGTGGAGGAGAACCAGTGACTGTAGAACTGAACACAGCTAAATTCAGCAACTTCAGGGGATGGAGAAAAGTTAACCAAAAGAAAAAATGTTTTAGATACTGCAATGGTTTTGGATTTCAGCACCAGAGGAGGGAGAGTGTGTGGGATGGGGATTTCCAGCTTTTAGCGAACAAGTGAGGAAAGTATAGAAAGTATAGAAACTATAATTGTCTATTTTGAATTTTCTTTATTCACCTTATTGAAACATATAGGATTCTTAGGGGGCTTGACAGGGTAGATTCTGAGAGGTTGTTTCCCCTTGTGGGACAGTCTAGGACCAGAGGGCATAATCTCAGAGTAAGAGGGCGCCCATTTAAAACAGAGATGAGGAGGAATTTCTTCTCTCAGAGGGTAGTCAATCTGTGGAAATCTTTACCACAGAGGGCTGTAAAGGCTGGGTCGTTAAGTATATTCAAGTCTGAGATGGACAGATTTTTAATCAGTAAGGGAATCAAGGGTTATGGAGAAAAGGCAGGAAAGTGGAATTGAGGATTATCAGATCAGCTATGATCTCATTGAATAGCAGAGCAGACTCGATGGGCCAAATGGCCTACTTCTGTTCCTACGTCTTATGGTCTTATGGTCTTAGGTGTCCTCTTTTCTGGAAGCGAGGACCTGGATGGAGCTGAGGGACTGGCTGGCTAAGGGTGTCGGCCACTTGGCAGAGCTCCCTGTGAACCAAATTAGTGCATGGCAGCCGAGGCAAAAACAGGAGATAGAGCACTCACGTTTACATTGAGAGAGGGATAATGTGATGCAGGACCCTCACGAGGGTGTTCACTGCTGACCTCACCATCACCGCAGGCACAATCCATGTCCTGATCAGTCAGCATGATAGCACACACTTAAATCGAATGAGGGGCCTAATGTGGGCCATTCCACTCCTGGTCTGGGACCTCTCCCTGCTGATCTGAGCAGGCTTCTGCATGAAAACAGATGGAAAGAGTGTGAGCAGAGCACATGGCACTGCGTGGAATGTTTACGTGGTGAGCAGAGCCATGGACAGGATGAGGACGTGAGCTCGAGAGGTTATGAGCCTGATGGAGAAGTGCGGGTGTGTGTGAGAGGTAGTCGTGTTGTCCCTTGAGGTATGAGATTCCTGTGGATGTGTGATGAGTTTGTGAGTGTGTGAGTTGAGAGTGATGGAACGGATGAGACCATTCATCCTGTAACTGCATAGGATGGCTGTTGTCTTTTGGGGGGCATTAGTGCTGACCACCACTGCCCCCATCTCCCAAGCTCGATTGGTGGTGCTGCCCATCCTTCGGCCAGAGCGGGGGTAGAGGACATCACGGTGAGCCTCCACAGCGTTCAAAAGATTGCGTCTCTGAAGCGGGGGAGTTGCTGTCTTTTTGCCTTTTGAGTCCATGTCTTCTGTGCGGCAGTCCTGGGCTGGAAGCACTCAGGGCTCGGCGTGATGAAGCATACGAACATACAAGTTAGGAGCAGGAGTAGGCCACTCGGCCCCTCGAGCCTGCTCTGCCATTCGATAAGATCATGGCTGATCTGAATGTAACCTCAACCCCACATTCCTGTCTAGCCCCAATAACCTTAAAAATATTTAAAGGTTCTGCTTTCACCACCAGTCATCCTGTAACTGCACAGGATGGCTGTTGTCTTTTGGGAGGCATTGGTGCTGACCACCATTGTCACCACCTCCCAAGCTCAATTGGTGGTGCTGCCCATCCTTCGGCCAGAACGGTGGTAGAGGACATCACGGTGAGCCTCCACAGCGTTCAAAAGATTGCATCATCTTGCTGGTCTCTTGCTGGAGTTACAGTGTGAACTGGGAGAACACCTGCAAAATTTCAGGGTCATGGATTGTGTTTATCTAATTATTGGCTTATTCTGAGGGACATAAAGGTGATAAGAATAACCTCTTCCTGTATTAGGGGTTTCAGTAGTAATTTCTAAGTAGTTTAATTTCATGTTTAATTTATCATCTGTTGAACTCACGATGTAGTTGTTTCTAGTGTTGATGATAGCATTGCAAAGATATATTTTACAAACTCTAAAGAGGGGTCCAAATTAGCTGTATTTTTATGTCTGGGAATAACAAGTCCTGTGCTCTTTGGATCCTTCTCATAATCGTCATAAAATCTCTCTGTACAGTTCTGTCATCTTTGCTGGCATCAGATGTTCTAATTTCCTCAACAAAGCAATTTTTCAGGAGTTGTTTATTTATGAATTCTACATTAATCTGCAGTAATTATTTTCCTGACATCCTAATGGCTCAGTGATTAAATGTGCTGAAAGGTCTCTGTTCATGTATCACACTGACTCACTGAGCATTGACCAATGAGTAGCAATAATGGTATCCATGGGGATGTCTACATGCTAGGCTACTTTGCCCTCCTGACCAAGGCAGCAGACACACTCATTTAGAAGGAAGGAAATAGTGGTGATAAAAAGAACTTGTGAAAGAAAATTGCTCTTTCTGTTTTCTTTTCACTACCATTTTTCTCTGCTTTTTACTGCACTGCCCCATACTTCGATTAAGTGGAAAGCTATCTTTAGTTCAGTTTGGGTCATATTTTCATTGACGTGTCTGTGCTTCTCTTAAAGCTGATTTCACATTCCTTTTCAGGTTACTGCCACTCACTGCCGACATCCGTGCTGTTTGGAAGATGGCACAACAGCTCAATGGATCCATTTAAGTTTTAACTGTAACTGATAAGGCTTTAGCCATGGTCCTGGTCACATGTCAAACAAAGCTAATGTCATTACTAATGCAACTGCATCAGACAGACATTCATTCAGAGTTGTCTCTTTTCAGTCTGTATGTCTGGATAATTCTTTTTAGTGACAGATGCATTAGGTGCAGAAAAAACTCTCAATAATGTCAAGTGGTCCTCCATGTTGTTGAGAAAATGCTTGTAATTCAATATGCGTTTTTGTTTAAAGTAAGCTCTGGAGAAATATTGCTTATGAACTGATTATATTCTTAATGATCTACCTGAAGCACATCTCTAAGAGATTAAATTAATTTTATAACTCACTATTTGGAAGTTTAGGGAGTAAGACCTTTTCTGTCGATGAATGCATGGAATTTCTACAGGTATTTGAATGGCCACAAGAATGCAGTCAATACTCTGAGAATAACCTTTCACTGAATTGTCTATAACTCTCTAGTTGACTATAACTGCACTTCAATGCTCAGTGTAATGCAGCTACGTACATGTCAGAACAGGACAGCTGTACCCACTGTAATGCAGATATGAGACACAAACTGCCAGATCACTGTGAAGTGTAATGTCAGTGAATTAATTTTTGGCATAAAGCTGTTGTGCTATTGACCCTTGCATTGTAACAGGAACATAGTGCTGGTGTTGCTCCTTGGATACAGTTTGCTTTCAGGAGATGATACAATGCATGAACTGCATCCCAAGGGAGGCATAGGCACCTCACACCATCATGCTCAGAGAGCTCGAAGTAACTCAATAATCTGCAGTAGACATGCTGCCTGGAGTAGTATTGAGTGCTGGTGAGGCACCTCTTATGCTTTCTGACATCTGTGATCCTCCACCTTCAACATGTTTACAAAACTATAATTGCTATGGCGGCCATATTGGTGTGTACAGTGCAATAGTACATGAACCATAACTCCATTTAATGCCTCCCCTATTCTTCATTGGATCTTTTCTAGTTCTCTTAGTTGCTGGAATGCCAATTTTCATTAGGCTTCAAAAAAGCATGCAAATTAAGTAAAATTGGATGAATTTGCAGAAAACCCAGTTAATTACCACTTAAAAAGCCTTTAACAAACTCAAACATGTTAATATCAGGGCTAAGTTACTGTACAAGTCCATGCTGGCTCTTTCCAATCAGTTCTATGCATTGTGTAAAGGATACAAATTAACACTTCAGGTGTTAATTTGTTGCTGCCCAGTGATCTATCTATAAAAACCATGAACTCTGATATAGTAGAGGAGACCCAATTTTATTTCAGTGACAAAATGATAACTGCTGCTGGCTGCGTTCAAGGACTGGAAGGTCAAAATAGCATAAAACTTGTCTGAAAAGAGCCTTCCAGGTCCCTTAGGGGACACTAGCCAGATAAATCTGCACTTTATACCTGTTTTCCAGGGGAAATTACTTACTCAGTGGAAAGGAGACACCAAATGGAGAATGCACATAATTTGTACTGTCTGGCAGTCTTCTCAAAAAGCTGCCATGATAACAGTTAATTGTGGTAGTGGACTCCAGTATTAGATACTATACAGTACTCAATACTAGATATGGGGTCACCTGACCTGGGTGCTGAAGGTCAGATAGCACATGTTGGAACCTGGCTTGAGAGGATGCAGTTAGTGCAGATATGTGTTCATGTTAGGAAAATGGGTTATCAATAAAGTTACCTCAGCTACAATGTTGACAGCCTGTGTGCATCATTGAAACAAAAAACAAGACATGGTGTCAGAAGTAAACTAAATACAACAATAGAGGTTCTGAAACCACCGACAGAGCTCAGTTTGGAGGGAAACCTCGCTGAAAACTGGAGGAGGTTCCAGCAGCAATTCAAGCTGTACCTCACAGCGACAGGCAGTGATAAAAAAGACCATCAGTTACAGTCTTCCATCTTTCTTCACATAGCAGGAGAAGCATCCCTAGAAGTCTATAACACATTCATGTTTGAAAGTGATGAGAAATGAAACGACTTGAAAGAAATAATGGAAAATTTCGAAGCCTACTGCAGCCCTAAGAAAAACATTACATATGAAAGATATCGATCTTTTAGATGCACGCATCGCAGTGACAACATTAGTCAATGTGTAATTGAGCTGAGAAAATGAGCTAAATTGTGTGAATTTGGAAAGTTTAAAGAATCACTCATCCAAAATAGAATAATTTGCAGGATTTCAAATGACACTCTGAGAGAATGGCTTTTGAGAGAAGTTGATCTCACACTGGAGAAAGCAATAAATATCTGCAGAGCAGTAGAGACAATGAATGCCAGGCTAAATAGATGACAGAAGATGATAAGCCACACATGGTCAAGCAGCTAGATGCAGTTCAACAGAAACAGCACTGGAAAAGAACAAATAGCCAGTCTGAATTTAAAAAGAACAAAACTGCTATTAAAATATTTAAATGCAGCCAACAGCATTTACCACGTAGTTGTCCAGGCTATGGAAAGCAGTGTAAGAACCGTGATAAACTAAATCACTTTGCTAAGATGTGTAAATCAAAGAAAGTGCACACTGTTGACACATTCACTGAACCTGAACTTTTCGTTGGTGCAGTAACAACAAATTCCAAATGGAAGGTTGATTTATAAATTGCCAACATGATGGTGAATTTCAAGCTTGACACAAGTGCACAAGCAAATGTTATTCCCATAAGCCTGTATCATAAGATAAGCAAAGAAAAACAGCTTACTAAAACAAAAATGAAGCTGTCGACTTATACAGGTGAAAAAATTGTTGCAGAAGGCAAGTGCAGACTTAAAGTGAATTCGAGAAAACAGTCTCAAGCACTTCCATTCATATTAGTGAAAATTGATGCAAACCCCATGATTGGAATCAAAGCTTGTGAAAATCTGAAGCTAATCAAGAGAATAATGACACTCACCATTGATGGCGCCCTGAGTGAGTATAAAGATGTGTTCCAGGGGATTGGCTGCCTAAAAGGAGAACACACAATCAAGGTTGACGAAAATGTGACACCGAAAATACACTCGCCCAGGAAAATACCAGTAATGCTGAGAGACCGACTGAAAGCAGAGTTGGACAGAATGGAGAAACTTCACATCATTAAGAAAATTGAAGAACTGACAAAGTGGGTTAATCCAATTGTAATTGTAAAAAAATCAAATGGGAATATGCGAGTCCGTCTGGATCCCAGAGACCTAAACCAGGCAGTACAAAAAGAACATTACAAGCTGCCCACATTAGAAGCGATCATGTGTCAGCTAGCGGATACTAAATATTATTCAGTCTTGGACGCGAGTTCAGGCTTCTGGCAGGTCAACCTGGATGAGGCATGTAAGATCTAAGCCTGTAAGCCTGTAACTTACAACGTGGTTCCTTCTGCAAAGGAACCAAACTGAAAGGAACCTCATTTTGAATTCATAAGGTGAAAATGCTTTGCCTGGTGTCTGGTTAAGTCTATTGGTTATTACTGGAGGTTAATTTGGGAATTTGTAAAAAGTTATGATAGTAGTAATTTGTAGCCATGCGTATGTATTTAATTTGTTGTAAATTAATAAATGTTTCATTTAGTTTGATATAAAAACCTCTCGAGAACTAGTGGTCTTATTACTGAATTTAGAGCTGCAACTCAAAACATATTAATTGAAAATCTAGGTTATGACAGCTGTTTAAAGTTTCCCTCTGGGATTTTAAATAATTCAGCATTTAACAACTGCTGTGTCATAACAATTGGGGGTTCATATATACAGCTCCTATCTGTGTACCTTCAACACAGTTTATGGGCGACACTGGTTTTAACGCTTACCTTTTGGTAATTCAGCTCCGGAGGTGTTCCACAGAACAGTGAAGCACCTATTTGAAGGGTTAGAGGGTGTGGAAACCTATATCGATGATGGTCTGGGGAGCCTCACAAGAAGAACACAACCACAGACTGAGGCAGGTATTGGACAGAGCCAGAGAAAGGAATCTCAAGTTCACAGAATCACAGAATGCAGAAGAGGCCCTTCGGCCCATCGAGTCTGTACCGACAAGTGAGAAACACCCAGCCAACCTACCTAATCCCTTTTACCAGCACTTGGCCCATAGACTTGAATGTTATGATGTGCCAAGTGCTCATCCAGGTACTTTTTAAAGGATGTGAGGCAACCCGCCTCCACACCCTCCCAGGCAGCATATTCCAGACCGTCACCACCCTCTGGGTAAAAAAGTTTTTCCTCACATCCCCCCCTAAACCTCCTGCCCCTCACCTTGAACTTATGTCCCATTGTGACTGACCCTTCAACTAAGGGGAACAGCTGCTCCCTATCCACCCTGTCCATGCCCCTCATAATTTTGTACACCTCGATCAGGTCGCCCCTCAGTCTTCTCTGCTCCAACGAAAACAACCCAAGTCTATCCAACCTCTCTTCATAACTTAAATATTTCATCCCTGGCAACATCCTGGTGAATCTCCTCTGCACCCCCTCCAGTGCAATCACATCCTTCCTATAATGTGGCGACCAGAAATGCACACAGTACTCCAGCTGTGGCCTCAGCAAGGTCCTATACAACTCCAACATGACCTCCCTACTTTTGTAATCTATGCCTCGATTAATAAAGGCAAGTTTCCCATATGCCTTTTTCACCACCCCACTAACATGCTTCTCCGCCTTCAGAGATCTATGGACACACACGCCAAGGTCCCTTTGTTCCTCAGAACTTCCTAGTGTCATGCCATTCATTGAATACTTCCTTGTCAAATTACTCCTTCCAAAGTGTATCACTTCACACTTTTCAGGGTTAAATTCCATCTGCCACTTATCTGACCATTTGACCATCCAGTCTATATCTTCCTGTAGCCCAAGGCACTCAAACTCACTATTAACCACTCAGCCAATCTTTGTGTCATCCGCAAACTGACTAATCCTACCCGCCACATAGTCATCTATGTCGTTTATATAAGCAACAAATAATAGGGGACCCAGCACAGATCCCTGTGGTACGCCACTGGACACTGGCTTCCAGTCACTAAAGCATCCTTCTGTCATCACCTTCTGTCTCCTACAACTAAGCCAATTTTGAATCCACCTTATCAAATTACCCTGTATCCCATGTGCATTTGCCTTCTTTATAAGTCTCCTATGTGGGACCTTGTCAAAGGCTTTGCTGAAATCCATATAAACTACATCAACTGCACTACCCTCATCTACACACCTGGTCACCTCCTCAAAAAATTCAATCAAATTTGTTAGGCATGACCTCCCTCTGACAAAGCCATGCTGACTATCCCTGATCAAACCTTGCCTCCCCAAGTGGAAATAGATTCTCTCCTTCAGAATTTTCTCCAATAGTTTCCCTACCATTGACGTGAGACTCACTGGCCTGGAGTTTCCTGGCTTCTCCCTACAACACCTCCAATACCTTGTCACTCCCTATATCAATTTGCTTAAGCACCTCGCAGTCTCTCTCCCCGAGTTCGATACCTTCATTCTCATTCTCTTGGGTGAAGATGGATGTGAAGTATTCAGTCAACACTCTAGTGATGACCTCTGGCTCCACCCATAGATTGTCTCCTTGGTCCCTTATGGGCCCTACTCTTTTCCTGGTTATCCTCTTCCCATTGACATACTTATAGAATATCATGGCATTATCCCTACTTTTACCAGCCAGACTTTTTCCATATCCCCTCTTTGCTCTCCTAATTGCTTTCTTAAGCTCCACCCTGCACTTTCTGTACTCCACTAATGCCTCCGCTGATTTGCTTCCCTTGTACCTGCTAAAAGTCTCACTTTTCCTTCTCATCGTAACCTGAATATTTCTGGTCATCCATGGTTCTCTGGGCTTGTTACTCCTTCCTATCACCCTAGAGGGAACATGTTGAGCCTGTACCCTCCCCATTTCCTTTCTGAATGCCCCCCACTGCTCCTCTGTAGATTTCCCCACAAGTAGCTGCTCCCAGTCTACCTTGGCCAGATCTTGCCTTATTTTGCGAAAATCCACTCTCACCCAATCCAAAACATTTTTTTGCAACTTGTCTATTTCTTTGTCCATAACAAACTTAAACTGTACCATGTTGTGGTCGCTATCGCTAAAATGCTCCCCCACCACCACCTCAGCCATCTGTCCGGCTTCATTCCCCGGAATTAGGTCCAGCACTGCGCCATCCCCTGTTGGAACCACTAAGTATTGACCTAAAAAGTTCTCCTGTACACATTTCAAGAAATCCACTCCATCCAAGCCCTTAACACTATGTCTATCCCAATTAATTGTCGGGTAAGTTGAAATCACCTAATATAATTACCCTATTGTTATTGTTTTTACACACCTCCACAAATTGTGCACATATTTGCTCCTCAAATTCCCGCTGACTATCTGGGGGTCTACAATAAACACCTAACAATGTGGCTGCACCATTTTTATTCCTAAGCTCTACCCACAAAGCTTCATTCGATGCCCCCTTCAAGATATCATCTCTCCTTACTGCATTAACTGACTCCTTAACTAATAACGCAATGCCTCTTCCTCTTTTACCCCCTCCCCTGTCTCGCCTGAAGATTCTATATCCCGGAATGTTGAGCTGCCAATCCTGCCCCTCCCTCAACCACATCTCAGTGATGGCTGCTATATCACAATTCAACGTGTCAATCCTCACCCTTAACTCATCCGTTTTACCTATAATACACCTGGCATTAAAGTAGAGGCCATCCAGCCTTGCCTTACTCTCTTGAAACTTAATGCAGCTGTACTCCCTCTGACTTGATTGTTTTACTGTATTATGATGTGTCCCTATTCTGCTAACATTCTGTGTCCCCTCCCCCAACAGCACTAGCAAACCTGCCCACAAGAATGTTAGTCCCGCTCTGGTTCAAATGTAGACCGTCCCGTTTGTACAGGTCCCACCTTCCCCAGAAACGGTCCCAGTGATCGAGGAATCTAAAACCCTCCATCCTGCACCAACTCTTAAGCCACGTATTCATCTGTGCTATTCTCCTATTCCTGAGCTCGCTAGCACGTGGCACTGGGAGTAATCCAGAGATTACAACCCGAGCGGTATTGCTTTTTAGCTACTGCCTAACTCCCTGGATTCTTGATGCAAGACCTCATCCCTCTTTCTACCTATGTCATTGGTACCAACATGTACCATGACGTCTGCCTTATCACCCTCCCACTTCAGGATGCCCTGCAGCAGTTCAGTGACATCCTGGACCCTGGCACCAGTGAGGCAACACACCATCCTGGAGTCATGTTGACGGCCACAGTAGCATCTATCTGTTCCCCTGACTAGAGGATCCCCTATTACTATTGCTCTTTCTCCCTTCCTCCCCTCCTATACAGACAGGCTGCTTGTGGTGCCAAAAGCTTGGTTCTGTCTGCACTCCCTGGAGAAACCAATGCCTTCATCAGCCTCCAAAATGGAATACCGATTTGCAAGCAGGGCCCTAGGGGATTCCTGAACTACCTGCCTGTTTCTCTTGGAATGCCTGGTGGTCACCCATTCCCTTCCTTCCTCAAGTCCCTTTAGCTACGGTGTGACCATCTCTCTAAACATTCTATCCATGATGCTCTCCGACTCACGGATGCTCCACAGTGTCCCCAGCCGGTATTCCAGCACTGAAACCCAAGCTTCCAAGAGCTGCAGCTGGACATACTTCCTGCACACATGCTGGTCCCGGGCACTGGAAATGTCCCCGGCTTCCCACATGGAGCACGAGGAACACACCATGGCTTTGAGCTCTCCTGCCATGACATATCCCTTTAAATTAAACCTTTCAAATCAATTACTCTAGGGCCCTTCTTTCCTGATCCTCGTTACTATAGAATATACAAACTATAAACCACAAAAAGACCTTAAACTATAAGCAATTAAAGTAGTAAATACTCACCCAGCCTTACCCACTACTTGCCAGTCATTCCTTTCCCTTGTAGCCTCTACTGCTGCAGCAGGGCAAGACCACTCTCTGAAGATTTAAAAAGTTGAATAGCAAAGAAAAAATACAAAGAGCACCTCTTCCCCTATGCACCGAATTCCCACTGTGCGCCAAATTGCCAATACCCACACTCACTCTGGCTGTGTCTCTCTCGGAATGAGCTCTCTCCCCTGTTCATGTGCAAGCAGTTGAAGAAGGAAAAGTGCAAAATAGATCTTCTTCAAATCAAGAACTTGGGACATGCGCTAACAAGTGAGGGACTGAGGCCAGACCCGAGTAAAATCGAAGCAGTCATGAACATGTCAACCCCAGGATGTACGAAAGACTTGGAGAGTTTTTTGGGAATGATGACTTATCTTGGGAAACTCATTCTGAACATGTCAGACCTGACAGCACCTCTCAGAGAACTTCTACAAAATGATGTGAATGGCATTGGGAACAAAGTTACCAGGAAGCTTTGGCCAGTCTGAAGAGAATACTGACCTAGGCACCAGTGTTGAAGTATTATGATGTCAGTCAGCCAGTAAAGGTTTCAGTGGACGCTTCAAAGATTGGCCTAGGAGCTGTCCTCTTGCAAAACGAAGCACCAGTGGCATACACTTCAAAGGCAATGACTGAAACACAGCAATGGTATGCCCAAATAGAGAAAGAAATGCTAGCAATTGTGTTTGGCCTAGAATGCTTCCATCAGTTTGTCAATGGCAAAGACATGGAGGTAGAGTCTGATCATAAGCCTTTGTAAACTATACTTAAAAAACCCTGAACTGTGCACCACCAAGAATCCAAAGATTACTAATGCATCTGCAGAAGTACCAGGTCAGAGTTAAATACAAACCAGGAAAGGAAATGTACATCGCAGGCACTCTATCACATGCATACCTACCCATCACAGATAAAGAAACGGAAGCACAGGTTCACATGCTGACAGAGAACTTACCTGTGGCTGTAACCAAACTGGATGAGATCAGGGAAGTGACCAAGAATGACACCAACCCTGAGAAAACTGCAGCAGATTGTGCAAACTGGCTGGCCCACACATCAGAGCGGAGCCCCTTCTGCTGTACACAAGTACTGGAACTTTCGCGAGGAACTTCGTGTAGCAGAAGGAATACTTTTCAAGGGAGAAAAGATCATAATTCCTGCAACACTGAGGAAAGAAATGCTGCAGCGCATACATGAAAGTCACCTCGGCACAGAAACATGCAGGAGAAGAGCTCGAGATATGTTGGCCTGGAATGGGAGAACAAATCGGTGAAATAGTGAATGCTTGTGCAGTGTGCCAAAAGTACAGTAAATCGCAACGAAAAGAACCATTTCAACCACACAGTTTTCCAGAGAGGCCCTGGCAGAAAATTGGAGTGGACTTGTTCATTTTTGACAACAGAGAGTACCTACCAGCAGTAGATTATTCCTGAAAGTTTTTTGAGTCTGTGCTGCTGAGAAATGATAATAAGAGCATCACTTTAATAAATCATTTAAAATCGATTTTTGCTTGCCACAGCATACCTAAAGTGCTCATCTCAGATAATGGTCCACAATTCTCAGGCACTGAGTTTTGCAAATTTGCACAGGACTGGGAGTTTTGCCACACTATATCAAGTCCCAAATATCCACAATCCAATGGGATGGTGGAATGTACTGTGCAGACCTTAGAACACCTGTTGAAGAAGGCAAAAGCAGATGGAAGAGACCCCTACCTGGCTCTGCTAGATTTCAGGAATACTCTATTAGAGGGCATTGGATCACCTCCAGCACAGCTCCTGATGGGGAGATGACTAAGAACTAAGCTTCCAACTGCACCCTAACTGTTATTTCCACAGCCAGTGAGCTACAGCGTGTAGGACCTGCTCAAACTGAGACAGCAGAAGCAGAAACAGTACTTTGATTGAGGTGTCCGACCTCTGCCTGACCTCAATATGGGAGGGACAGTGAGGACTCAGCAAGAAGGGATCTGGAATCCTGCTGTTGTCACAGGAGACACAGGAGAACCAAGATCTTACATAGTGCAGACTCCAAACAGACAGTAGTACAGGAGAAACTGGAAATCCTTACAGAAAAACAAATGAAATGCAACCCTGCTCTGAACCAGAAAGAGTAGCTGAAGATCAAAAACCAGAATGCACCAGTGAAGCAACAGATAACCAGACAAAGCCGGAGAGTCCTGAAAACGATCCAAGTGGTGATAGTGACACAGAGCTGGAGGAGGCCCCTCGTCCGTCACAATCACCTGTGTCACCATTCAGAACATCCAGTGGAAGAAATGTGAAAAAAACCACAGAGATACTGAGATGAGTAAAAGACAAAACCAGCTGATCGAAACAGAGTGAGAAAGAATAGACAAGATACTTTGTGTACTTGAGTTGTATCAAAGTTTTTTTTTTAAAAGGGAAATGTCATGATAATAGTTGATTGTGACAGTGAACTCCAATATTAGATACTATATGGTACTCTGTACTAGATAGGAGATCACCTGACCTGGAGGTTGAAGACCAGATAGCACATGTTGGAGCTTGTCTTAATAGAATTCAGTTAGTGCAGATATGTGTTCATGTTCAGAAAATGTGTTACCAATAAAGTTAGCTCAGCTACAATGTTGATGGCCTGTGTGCATCATTGAAACAAGAAACAAGACAAAAACCATTGCATTAAAGATGGAACCATCAGAGGTGAACAATGCTCACCACAGCAGCCGTATCCTGGATTTTACCGTTCTCACAGAATTGTGGCTTTATCATGAATGAGAGCTGTGATGTACAGGATTCAGTCATTTTATCCTTTAACATTCTCATGTTAATATTTCTTCACATAATGGTGGAATTAGTCCCAGATTTGCACTAAATACGGTAGTGTGCAGGGAAAAGAAAATGTATCCATAGGCCGCAATGGCGACTTTTCATACCGTATCGTCCCAATCCTGCCTCATTAATCATGCATTCCCAGGAAACACACTGTTTCGCTGGCAGGTGGCCTCCGATTCACCTGCCATGCCATCACCCCTCTGCTTCCTCATGCCGGGCGCCATATTTAAAGTGCAGCTGCATGCACACCTCTCATTGCTTCCAGCCCAGGACTGCTGCACAGAAGGCATGGCCCAAAAGGCAAGAAGACTGCAGCCCCCCAATTCAGTGACACGTCCCTGAAACACCATTTGGACGCCATGGAGGCCCGCCATGATGTCCTCTACCTCTGCTCTGGGCAAAGGCCAACAACCAAGGTGACAAATCCAGCATGGGAGGCGGTGATGGTAGCAGTGGTGGTCAGCGCCAATGTCCTTCAAAAGTGGACAGCCACCCAGTGCTGAAAAGGATCAATGGTCTCATCCAATCTGCCAGGGTAATTTACTCTTCTCATCACTCTCAGCTCACACACGCACAAACCCATCACACCACCCAGCATGCAATGCACATTCCCACAGGGTCTGGTAGCTGTAGGGCTCCAGCATCTTCTGCTCCTCAGATGTCCGCGATATGAGCAAGGCCCTGACGTTAAGTCCCAACTTCTGTTAAGAAAGACGTGTTCTGCACTGACGTGTTTTCCTGCCGTCGTAGGCGGTAAATTTGAGGTGGGGGCATGATTGCAGCAAGTAGGGTTTATAATGATATGCAGATGTGTTAAAATGAAGTTCCTGAGTTAAGGTGGCAGGAAAGGCCATTGATGGATGGACCGGATGTTGTGAAACCGATTTTTGGCCTTCCTGCCATATTGTTTGCTCACACCCGCCAGGACGCCTATGCCAGCGGGCACAGAAACCTCCACTCAATACATTCATGCATAACACAGTAAATAACTGAATATGTAACTGTTAAAAGCAGCTATATTATATTGTTTCATCTGTGGCATATTTGATAAACATGATTGTTGTTTATCTCCACTCAACAGCATTGCCTTCCCTGCAGGGAAATGATTTAGGAACTGTTGTTCTAAGTTAAAATCGGTTGTACCTGGACCATTATAGAAGATAGTTAGTAGGAAGATGTTAAAAAGCAGAAACAATCTCAGGTATAGGTAACATCTATTAACTACTCAAACATCACTGGTGGTTTAAAACAACAGTGATTGTGTTACTGTCTTGTAACTTCCCTTTATCACCATCCTACACGCTGCAGAGTGCCATCTGGTGCATGCACAAGCAATAAAGGTGACAGTTTAAGCTGGATTGGGATTTGGACAAATGTTTGAGAGAGCGTTTGGGAGTGCAAGTACTTCTGATAGTTCTGTATCTAGATTGAATCATCTCAGTCAACTCAGTAGATAAAAGTAATGCCGGGTGTTATCCTGAGTAGGAAACTCCTAGGCTGGGATTTTCCGCCCCTGTTCCCAGCAGGCATCGTGGCAGATGGAAGCAGAAAACATGAAGAGATTGTAAAAATCAGTTTTGCAACAGTGTAAAACCAATTTGCGATTGTCCACTCCACCCACATTTCCTGCCGTGGCACATCAGGAACGTCATTTTAATACATTCGTATCTCATTATAAGCCCTGCTCGGCGGAATCAGCCCCTGAAGCTGGGTCATCGGACCATGTGAGCCTGCAATAGAACAATGTGTTTCACAACTGTACATAAGCAATGTGCACTTGGCGACCTGCACTTTGCACATTACTTCAAGTGTAGTTCACCTCCCATGCAACGTGTAGCACTCGCTGGAATCAGTGCCAGGCTTTGCAGGTGGCACCACATCGCTTTCAGGGGGTTGTCACAGGCAAATCTCTACTTGCCAGACCAGTGGTAAGACAGGGGTGGCTTTCAATGGGCTGCAGGGCTAGGGCTTCACTGGGGAAGGAGGGCAGCTGGTCTCAGGCAGGAGAAGGGGCTGCAGGGCTGGGCCTGTACTGGGGATTATGACTGAAGAAGGTTGCACTCAGACACATGACTGAAGGGAGGGTGAGTTGGGGCTATATGCTGAACAGTATAAGTGGCCTCAAGAGGGAGGTGGCTGAGGTCCATCTGGACCAATGTTCAGTGGTTACCAAACAGACAGGCACCAGATGCATGATATAATCAAGGGGCAGAATTTTGCCCCCGTTGGGCAGGATCAGTGGGGGAGGGCGGGAGTGGTCGGGAAGCCAACCACTGCCCGCGATCAGGGCCGGACCGCGATTTCATGCTGGCGGGCCAATTAAGGCCCGCCCAGCGTCTACTCAGCGCTGCCTGTGTAGGGGGGGGCAGAGGAGGGTGAGCGCGCAACTTCACGCATGCTCATGGGTGCGAGCTGGAAAAGTTCCCTGAGGCACAGATCTGCCTCGGGGAGATGAACAGTTTTGAAAATGAAAAATTAAGCATTGTAAGATGTTAAAAAAAAAAGCCTGCTCATGTGACCTGTCACCTGAGCAAGGACATGATAGAAATTAGCATGAAAATGTTTTTTCATGACGGATCGAAATGTCATCCCGCCCAAGGATGAGGTTTCGCAAAAAACGTAAAGGCCACCTGGCCTTTTTGCCTGCCCGCCAACCGTAAGCTTGGATGGGCAGCAAAAAATTTAAATCAATTGGATTGTTAATGACCTTAATAGGCCTTTTAATTGTCAGCGGGTGTGCTGCCAACTCCCACACGCGCCCGCTGACTGAAATATCACACGAGTACGCAAACAATGTTGGGACGCTTGCCCGACATCATCGTGCATCATTTTTAGCTCATTCAGGTCGGGCGCGCGTCTGAACGAAAAGTTCTACCCAAGGAATACAGGGGGATGGGTGGAGAGGTCTTTGAGGCCAAAAGGTGTTTTGCTGAAGTTGGGTTTGTGAATATTTGTTGGGACAGGAAGGGAATGAGAACTCCACAGGAGTTTCAACACAATCTTGACATGAGAATAATTGCCACTTGGTGCGAGAAGTAGAACAGTAACCCTGTCTTCAACCACCCTGGTCCACTCCTCCATCACCCCCTACACCTCAACCCCCTCCCACGGCACCTTCCCATGCAACCGCAGAGGGTGCAACACCTGCCCCTTTACTTCCCCTCTCCTCACCGTCCAAGGGCCCAAACACTCCTTTCAAGTGAAGCAGCATTTCACTTGCACTTCCCTCAGTTTAGTCTACGGCATTCGCTGCTCCCAGTGCAGTTTCCTCTACATTGCAGAGACCAAACGCAGACTGGGTGACTGCTTTGCGAAACGCCTTCGGTCTGTCCACAAGCATGACCCAGACCTCCCTGTCGCTTGCCATTTCAACACACCAGCCTGCTCTTATGCCCACATGTCCGTCCTTGGCCTGCTGCATTGTTCCAGTGAAGCTCAACGCAAACTGGAGGAACAGCACCTCATCTTCCGACTAGGCACTTTACAGCCTTCCAGACTGAATATTGAGTTCAACAATTTTAGATCATGAACTCTCTCCTCCATCCTCACCCCCTTTCCGATTCCCCCCTTTTTTTTTCCAATAATTTATATAGATTTTTCTTTTCCCACCTATTTCCATTATTTTTAAATGTATTTCCATCCATTGTTTTATCTCTACCTTTTAGCCTATTTCGATCCCTTCCCTTCAACCCACCGCACCCCCACTAAGGCTATCTGTACCTTGCTTGTCCTGCTTTCTACCCTTAATTAGCACTTTCCTTAGATAATATCATCATCTTCAACACCTCTTTGTCCTTTTGTCTATGACATCTTTTGGAAATCTCCACCTATCACTGGCCCTCTATCCAGCTCATACAGACTCGAAACGTTAACTGTGTTCCTCTCCGCAGATGCTGCCAGACCCGCTGAGATTTTCCAGGTATTTTTATTTTTGTTTTGGATTTCCAGCATCCACAGTTTTTTGCTTTTAACCCAGTCAAGATTGACATTCTTCACAGTCATGAGCACAAAAGGATAACATACCAAAAAAAGACAATAAGAAACAAATTCAGGTAACAGGTAGGAGTTAGTGTGCAGTATATTTCTGTTGATATGCAAGACATGGTTGGTCATGCAACTAGCTTTGTCATATCCATTTGAATAGCCTATTACACCATTACATGTAATTTATGTAATTGCACATTCACTGCTGCGGATCTGGTGATTTTATATCTCTGTGCCATTACCTAGAATATAAGTTAATGGTCTCAAAGTTTTATTTTGGGTTGGACAGAAGTTAGTGATTATAAATCAACATTTATCTTCCTACGGGTCTAATGCTTGATTGAATTCCATCTGCACTCTGGAGGTGAGACATTGCAGCTGTTGTCAGTCTTAGCTCTGGTCTGTTGGAAACTGAGTTAAAATATCCAAAACTAGTTTCACTTGCACTCAATCACTATGCAAGAAGACAAGATTTGTATTTCCATTAGTCTGGACTGTTTACAAACTACCAGAGGTGAAGGGAACTAATGACTTTGACGGCCTGCTCAGCAAACCATCTGACAGGATCCATGGTCTCTTTTTCCTTCAGGGCCTTGAGGATGTTACATGCTTTACAGCAGAAACATTGAACAGCAACTGGGACCAGAACCCTAGGTGATTCTTGTTCTCCCTGACTTAAGAAGGTTGAGGTAAATTGTAATCCCCACCACTATGGTATAAGCTATTTCAGCACAGGCCAAGGATTGACACCAAGGGTGGCAACTAATTATTTCCAATAGATTGCTGACAAATTTTGGAACATTATCTATATTTGGATTTTATTGGCATCCAACTCTAGTTCCATTCGCAACTCCTCAGATAATGAAGCCAGCATGCAACACAACCTGGACAACATTCAGATTTGGGCTTACTTGGGCAAGTAACATTCATGCCACACAAAGGCCAGGCAATGACCAACTCCATCAAGAGAACACCTAACCACCTCCCTTTGACAATTAGCAGTCTGTCAGCAATCCAATGTGTTTACCATGCATGCATAATTAATGAGGCGGGAGAAAACTTTACAGCACAAAAACCCACCATTGCGGCCAACGGGAAAAAAGTTGGTTTCCATGCCCAGCCCGCACGTAGTGCAATGTGGCAAAAATCCCACCCTTAGTGTCAATCCTTGGCTTGTGCTGAAATAGCTGATACCATAGTGGTGGGGATTACAACTGACCTCAACCTTCTTAGGCCAGGGAGAACAAAAATCACCTAGGGTTCTGGCCCCAGTTGCTATTCAATGTTTCTGCTGTAAAGCATGTAACATCCTCAAGGCCCTGAAGGAAAAAGAGACCATGGATCCTGTCAGATGGTTTGCTGAGCAGGCCGTCAAAGTCATTTGGCAGAATGCCTCATTGCCAGAACTTTCAAACAAGTACCAACTAACTTGGCTGGTGGTGAGAAGGGCCCTCCCCATCAGATCCTTCACGCATGCCACAAGTCTCTGCACCACTGCACACTGCCCTCAAAGCAGCTGCAGGGGTGGGAAGAGACAGTCACACACTGGAATGTGCCTTTGCAAAGAAAGTCTGGAAAGAGATGAAGTGGTTTTTGTCGAGGTTCATCATGAGCAGCTACACGACGCAGGACTCTGTGCTCCACAGGCTGTTCCCAGGGATGCACAGTGAGACAAACATCAACTGCTGCTGGAGGATCATCAGCTCGGTGAAAGACAGTCTTTGGTCTGCCCAAAACTTGTTGATCTTCCAGTGCAAAGCACTGTCCATGGCAGACTGTTGCAGACTGGCACATTACAAGGTCCAGGACACACAAAAGATTGGGTCAAAGGCATAATGGGGAAAGGCCAGAGTGTAAGGCCTTTCAGCTATCGTACTGAGGGGCTGGTAATTGTATAGAACCCACCCAGACTGTAAACTTGTTCTTAATTGTATATAATAAATACAACTGTGTTGAAACATCTCAGAGTGCAACATGACCTATGTAGATGATTTGAATATCATTGCACTTTCTATAATGACCATTTTGAAATGTTTGTAATAATCTTTTTATCATATTGAAGCATCTCAGAATGCAACATGTAGAAAATGTGAATGTCATTGCACTTTCCTGTTATGACAATTTGAAATGTTTTGTAATTTCATTTAGACATTTTATGAATAAAGTATATTTTTGCAAAAAGTATATACTTCTGCTGTAAAGAGTGTGGATGTCAATGGCAAACATACTCAGGCTAAATGTTATGCCTCACATGGTTGAATAAACTGCCAACACTTACTGCCTAGGGTCACCCTTGGTTGAGGTACAGGAAGACTGCCAATAACCATACAATGAGACCCATCATTAATCAGTGCCTTCAGGGGAGAAGAGGCCAAAGGGGAAAGGGAAATGTAATCACAACTGTCACTGGACTTAATCAACATCCTCACTCCTCCCCACTCCAATACAAAGCTGTAAACCCTTTGCTAGATATGGAATTACTGACACCAAGCTCCCCTCAATAATTCAGATAATGAATAATAATTTTATTCATTTAGCCATTTTATTCTTTTAATCATTTTAACTTGTACCAAGTATGGTAGGAAGCTAACAATGGAAAGCAAACTGGATTACAATTACAGTATTTTTTTAAAAAGTCACAGCATGATGGGTAACTGAAAGTGTAATTGTCATTTGTTTCATTACACAATATGCGCACATCTTTAAAAAAAAATTTTAAATCTTCAAGAAACAATATAAAATTTTAAACAAACATTTAAAGGTAGATTAATGACATCTAGCAATACTCCACCGTATTTAACAGTTAATCATTTTTTTTTAAATAAAGAGTTCATCAAAAAGCTTGAGCATTTGAGGAAGCAGGATTAGGAACACTGGATGACAAGGGAGACAGAGGGTATTGGGAGTAGGAAGGAGAGTGGAGTTGAGGCCACAATCAAATCAGCCACGATCTTCTTGAATGGTGGAGCAGGCTCGAAGGGCCGAAAGGCCTACTTCTGCTACTGATTCGTATGATCGTAACTATAACTTAATATTATGAATTTTCATTGACAAGAGTAAGACACATCATAGTTGGGGAAATCTGGACTTCAGTATCATAAAATTCACAATAAAATACGTTCAAAGTCAGCAATAGGCTTTTAAAATAATATTTCAAATACATTTTATATGCTGCTTCTGTTACATATCATTCAATAATGTTTCTATGCAATTTGCTTTAGGAGCTCATTATTTTAAAGACTACGCCTAGCAATAAAAAATATAAGTTAAAGAGAAATGCTCTTTTAAATAAGAGATTGTGGAGATTTAAGAACCATTGTGAGCCTTATACAAAGATCTTACCTATCCAGATAGACTACTTCAAACGCACATGAACTACCAATTGTACATAAGAACATAAGAAATAGGAACAGAAGTAGACCATTCGGGCCCCTCGAGCCTGCTCCATCATTCAATAAGATCATGGATGATCTTCTTGTGTTTTGATTTCCACATTCCCATCTAATCCCGAAAACCTTTGATTCCCTTGCCGAACAAAAATCTATCTACCTCTGCCTTAAAAATATTCAATGAACCCACCTCGACTACCTTCTGAGGCAAAGAATTCCAAAGTCGCACAACCCTCTAAGAGAAAAATTTTTTCCTCATCTCTGTCCTAAAAGACGAACCCCTAATTTTAAAACAGTGCCTCCTAGTTCTGAACTCACCCACAAGAGGAAACATCCTTTCGACGTCCACCTTGTCAAGGCCGTTCAGGATCTTGTATGCTTCAATCAATTCACCCCTCACTCTTCCAAACTCCAGTGGAAAGAAGACCTGTCTGTCCAACCTTTCCTCATAAGACAACCCACTCATTCCAGGTATCAATCTAGTAAACCTCCTTTGAACTGCCTCCAACGCATTTACATCCTTCCTTAAATAAGGAGACCAAAATTGCACACAGTATTCGAGGTGCGATCTCACCAATGCCCTGTATAACTGAAGCATAACGTCCTTAACTTTTATGTTCCATTCCTCTTGTAATAAAGGATAGCATTCCATTAGCCTTCTTAATTACTTGCTGTACCTCCATACTAACTTTTTGTGACTCACATACTAGAACACCTAGATCCCTCTGCATCTCAGATTCTGATTACGTTCTCCATTTAAGTAATACTCTGCTTTTTTGTTCTTCCTGCCAAAGTGAACAACTTCATATTTTCCCACATTAAACTCCATTTTCCAGATCTTTGCCCACTCACTCAACCTTGCTATATCCATCTGCAACCTCCTCATGTCCTCTTCACAATATACTTTCCTACTTATCTTTGTGTCATCTGCAAATTCAGCTACCATGTCTTCACTCCCCTCATCTAAGTCATTGATGTAAATCGTAAGAAGTTCAGGCCCCAGTACAGATCCCTGTGGGACTCCACTCGTCACATCCTGACAAACAGAAAAAGACCCATTTATGCATACTCTCTGCTTTCTGCCAGCCAACCAATCTTCTTTCCATGCTAATATGTTACCCATTACACCATGCGCTTTTATTTTCCGTAATAATCTTTGATGGGCACCTTATCAAATGCCTTCTGAAAATCCAAGTACAGTACGTCCACAGGCTCTCCTTTATCCACTGCGCATGTTACTCCTTCAGAGAAGTCCAATAAATTGGTTAAACATGATTTTCCTTTCACAAAACCATACAGACACTTCCCAATTACCTTGAGCTCTTCTAAGTGCCCAGCTATAACCTCCTTAATGATCAATTCTAATAACTTCCCCACGGCAGACGTCAAGCTAACAGGCCTACAGTTTCCTGCTTTCTGCCTCTCTCCCTTCCTGAATAGAGGAGATATCTGCTACTTTCCAATCTGATGAAACCTTTCCAGAATCTAGCGAATTTTGGAAAACTAACACCAGCACATCGACTACCTCATTAGCCACCTCTTTTAAGACCCTAGGATGTAGTCCATTGGGACCCGGAGACTTGCCAGCCCACAGCTCCATCAATTTGCTCATAAACATTTCCCTAGCGATTTCAATTTCACCAAGTTCCTTTCTCCCTTTCACCTCCTGATTTGCAGCTGTTACTAGAATGTTTTTGGATCCTCTATAGTGAAAACAGAAGCAAAATATTTGTACATTTCTTCCGCCATTTCCTTATTATCTACTATCAACTCTCCACTGTCACTCTCTAGCTGACCAACACTCACTTTACTTACTCTTTCCCTTTTTAAATACCTGTAGAAACTCTCGCTATCCGTTTATACATTTCTAGCTAGCTTCCTCTCATACTCTAATTTCTTTCTCCTGATTAACCTTTTAGTCATGCTCTACCATTCTTTATATTCTGTCCAATCATCTGTCCTGCCGCTAATCTTTGCGGAGTTGTATGCTTTCTCCTTAAGTTTGATGCTTTCCTTAACATCTCAATTTAACGATGGATGGTGGGTTCTCCCCTTAGAATTTTTATTTATAGTCGGAATGTACTTATTCTGAATACTCTGAAATATCCCCTTAAATGTCTGCCACTGCTTCTCTGTTGATCTATCCTCTAGCCTAGTTTCCCAGTTCACTTCAGCTAGCTCAGCTTTCATCCCCATATAGTTGCCCTTATTTAAGATAATAGTCTTCTACCCACTCTTCTCCCTTTCAAACTGGATGTAAAATTCAATCACATTGTGGTCGCTGCTACCTAGGGGTGCCTTTACTCTGAGGTCATGAATTAATCCTGTCACATTACACAATACCAAATCTAACATAACCTGATCTCCGGTTGCTTTCACAACATGATGCTTTAAGAAACTATCTCAAAAGCATTCTAAGAACTCCTCATCCAGGCTACTACTGCCAGTCTGATTTTTCCAGTTTTTGTGTGGATTAAAATCACCCATGATTATTGCCGACCCTTTATCACAAGCACACAATATTTCTCTTGAATACTTTGTCCTACACAATGGCTACTGTTAGGGGCCTCTAGACCACTTCCAGTAATGGATTTTTTCCCCCTACAAACTGACTCTACATCCTGATCTCCCGAACCAAGGTCATCTCTAACTATTGCGCCAATGCCCTCTTTGATTAACAGTGCTATCTCTCCACCTTTACCTAGCTTCCTATTCTTCCTGAATGTCATGTACCCTTCAACATTAAGGACCCAATCTTTGTCGTCCTGCAGCCATTTTTCCATAATTGCTATCAGATCATATTTATTTATTTCAATGTGAGCCATCGATTCATTTATTTTGTTATGAATGCTATGTGCATTCAGATACAGGGTCTTCAGTTTTGTCTTTTTGTTACCTTTGTAACATCTAGTCTTGACTGTGAATGTATTCTTAGGATTTTTTTCTCTCTGTCCCTTCCTGCCATTCTCTGACCCTTATTTCTCATATTACTATTTTGCTCTCCTGTCTTGACTCTACACCTTGAATTGTTATCTCTACCCAAGCTTGACCCCTCATCCTTCTTGTTTAGTTTGAAGCCCTCTCTACTTCCCTCGTTATGCGATTTGCGAGGACACTCGTCCCAGCATGGTTCAGGTGTAAACCGTTCCACTGGTATAGCCCCCCTTTTCTCCAGTACTGATGCCAGTGCCCCACAAACCGGAACCCACTTCTCCCACACCAGTCTTTGTGCCACGCATTCATCTCTCTAATCTTATTTGACCTATGCCAATTTGCACATGGATCAGGTAATAATCCACAGATTATTACCTTTGGGGTTCTGCTTCTTAATTTGGTACCTAGCTCCTCATATTGACCTTGCAGAACCTCTTTCCTAGTTCTACCTATGTCATTGGTACTTACATGGACCACGACAACTGGATCCTCCCCCTCCCACTGCAAGTTCCTCTTCAGCCCTGAGCAGATAGAACCATAGAACCAGAGAAAAGTTACAGCACAGAAGGAGGCCATTTGGCCCATCTTGTGCATGCCAGCCTGAGGACACCCAGGTGCCCTCTCTAATCCCACCTTCCTGCACCTGGCCCATAGCCCTGAAGCTTACAGCACTTAAGGTGCAGATCCAGGTACTTTTTAAAAGAGTTTAGAGTTTCTGCCTCTACCACCAACTTGGGCAGCAAATTCCAGACACCCACTACCCTCTGCGTAAAAAAGTTCTTCCTCATGTCCCCCCTACACCTTCTGCCTCTTATCTTTAATCTATGTCCCCTGGTTCTAGAATTCTCCATCAAGAGAAACAATTTTATCCTGTCCACTCTATCTATTCCCCTCATAATTTTGTACACCTCAATCAAGTCACCTCTCAGCCTTCTTTGTTCTAAGGAAAATAACCCCAACCTATCCAATCTCTCCTCGTAGCTACATTTTTCTAACCCTGGCAACATTATGGTAATCATCCTCTGCATTCTCTCCAGAGCTATTACGTCCTTCCTGTAATGTGGTGACCAAAAATGCACACAATACTCCAGTTGTGGCCTCACCAGTGTTTTATACAATTCTAACATTATATCCTTATTTTTATATTCTATGCCTCTGCCAGTGAAGGAGAACATTCCATATGCCTTCTTTACAACTTTATCTACTTGAACTGCTGCCTTCAGGGGCCTGTGTACTTGTACGCCAAGATCTCTCACTTCATCTACCCCTCTTAGTATATTCCCATTTATTGTGTAATTCCTGTAACTGTTTGACCTCCCTGAATGTATGACCTCACACTTCTCTATGTTAAAATCCATCTGCCACTTTAGCGCCCACTCTACCAACCCATCTATATCGTTTTGGAGATTGTGGCTATCCTCTACACTATCCACTACTCAGCCAATCTTTGTGTCATCTGCAAATTTCCCAATCGCGTCCCCCATGTTCACATCCAAATCGTTAATATATAACACAAACAGCAAGGGTCCCAACACCGAACCCTGTGGAACACCACTTGAGACAACTTTCCATTCGCAAGGGCATCCATCGACCATTACCCTTAGTTTCCTGTTACAAAGCCAACCTTTTATCCAGTTTGCCACATTACTCTGAATCCCATGGGCTTTTACTTTCCTGACCAATTGCCAAACCCTGGCACCGGGCAGGCAACATAGCCATCTGGACTCTCGCTCTTTGCTGCAGACAACAGTGTCAATCCCCCTCACTATACTAACCCTTACTACATTCCTTTTTGCTGCCTCCGCTTGAACGGCTTCCTGTACCATAGTGCCATGGCCAGTCAGCTCATCCACCTTGCAGACTTCGCTTTCATCCGCACAGGTTGCGAGCACCTCAAACCTGTTTGACAATTGCAAAGCCTGAGGCTCCTCCTCTACTGTCTGCCTGGTCCCATCACTGACAGTCACATCCTCCCGTCCCTCACTGCTGAGCAAAACAGATGACCCTCTTCTAAGAGGTGTGACTGTCTTCTGGAACAAAGTATCCAGGTATTTCTCCCCCTCCCTTATGTTGCGCAGTCTGCATTTTGGCTTCCAGCTCAATAATCCTGATCCAGAATTCCTCAAGCTGCTTACACTTCCTGCAGACGTGTTTGTCATGGATTACCTTGATGTCCAAAAGCTCCCACATCTCACAGATGCATAATAACACCTGCCCTGCCATTCTAACTTATGTTATTTAGTTAATTTACTTTAATTACTTTCTTCCTATGTATGTTACAATTTACTGTGTTTATTGAATACTAGTACCAGTGACAACTGAAGGCTATATGCTTCCTAATTACAAGGTATGTGTTTTAGATGTTTGTTTAAATTACTTTATTTTTATTGCTTTTTTTATCTTTATTGTTTGATTTTAATTTTAAAGTTTTCAAATTCTGGATTATTATTTCAAAGGTTTAGTTCTTTTTATTTATAGATCAACCTTAACTCACCTGTCCGAAGCTGGTTTCTCACACACTGTCTCTTGAACTGAGCACTTACCGGCCAAACAACTTACGACTTTCCTGTGATGTCACAGTTGCTTTTTTTTCTTTTTCCCGGACTGTGTCTTTCTTAAACTGAAGTCCCCGCCGCTTTCCATGCCCTTTTCAAACTGAAGTTCCCGCCACTCTCCATGCACTTTTCAAACTGAAGTCCCCGCCACTCTCCGTGCACTTTTCAAACTGAAGTTCCCGCCACTCTCCGCACCCTTTTCAAACTGAAGTCCCCGCCGCTCTCCGCACCCTTTTCAAACTGAAGTCCCCGCCGCTCTCCGCACCCTTTTCAAACTGAAGTCCCCGCCGCTCTCCGCACCCTTTTCAAACTGAAGTTCCCGCCACTCTCCGCACCCTTTTCAAACTGAAGTTCCCGCCGCTCTCCGCACCCTTTTCAAACTGAAGTTCCCGCCGCTCTCCGCACCCTTTTCAAACTGAAGTTCCCGCCGCTCTCCGCACTCTTTTCAAACTGAAGTTCCCACCGCTCTCCGCACCCTTTTCAGAGCTGAAATCTCTCCCGCTTTCTGTGCCCTTTTCAAACTGAAGTTCCCGCCGCTCTCCACACCCTTTTCAAACTGAAGTTCCCGCCGCTCTCCACACCCTTTTCAAACTGAAGTTCCTGCCACTCTCTACACCCTTTTCAAACTGAAGTTACCGCCGCTCTCCGCACCCTTTTCAAACTGAAGTCCCCGCCGCTCTCCGCACCCTTTTCAAACTGAAGTCCCCGCCACTCTCCGCACCCTTTTCAAACTGAAGTTCCCGCCACTCTCCGCACCCTTTTCAAACTGATGTTCCCGCCACTCTCCGCACCCTTTTCAAACTGAAGTTCCCGCCGCTCTCCGCACCCTTTTCAAACTGAAGTCCCCGCCGCTCTCCGCACCCTTTTCAAACTGAAGTCTCCACCGGTCTCCACACCCTTTTCAGAGCTGAAATCTCTCCCGCTTTCTGTGCCCTTTTCAAACTGAGTTCCCTGCCGCTCTCCGCGCCTTTTTTAAACTACAGTCTCTCCTGTTTTCCGCGCACTTTTCAAACCGAAGTCTCTCCCGCTCACTGCGTACTTTTCAAATTGCAAATACTATTCAGACTCTTAGTATATTATCAATACACTGGAGCCCTCCAACCATCAGAGCCAATTTACAAGTTAAATTCGTGATATTAAAGGGCTGAGACATTAAGTGAGCTTATCAAAACAAATGATGTAGCTAGTTGGTAAGATTTGATGAAGAAGAAATAAATGAAAATCAGAGACACAGATGTACTTGAAAATAATTCCAGGTTTCCCAGGAATTCTAAATATTTTCAATGATAACTATGCCCATTTGGCTTACACACAATTTGAAAAGTGGTTACTAAAGCTAAAATGCTACTTGTTCTGAATTCTTTTGAATGCAGAAAGCACTTTTTCTTTTGAAATGCAACAGCACTGCATACACCAGTGTTAACAGTTATCCTGTGTTACAGTTTAGGCTTTATTCAACACTTTCCTCATGCAGATTGTCTGATAGACTTTGTTCATTGACTACTAACCTTAAGGCCTGAAACGTTACTCTTGGACAATCTGAGCAGGAATAGGCCATTCAGCCCCTTAAGCCAGTTCCACCATTCAATGAGATCATGGCTGATTTATATCTTAATCTCCATCTACCTGTCTTGGTTTCATAATCCTTATTAGGCTTGCCTAAAAATAAGCTATCCACTTCAGTTTTCAAATTTTCAAATGATCTAGCCTCAACAATGTTTTGGGAAAGAGATTTCTGGATTTTTATTACTCTGTGTGAAGAAGTGCTTTCTGACAACTCCCCCTAGCCTTGATCTAATTTTACAGTTATGGCCCTTTGTTCTGGACTCTCATGCTAGAAGAAATGAGTTTGTTCTATTTACCCTATCAAATCCTTCAATTATCTTAATTACAATTAGTTCACCCTTTAATCATCTGCATCTTAGAGAATACAAGTCTAGTCTTAGCAACCTGTCTTTTTAATTTAACTCTTTTAGCCCTGTTATGAACAGCGGAGAGGTGCAAACTGAACTTCTTTAATTTTCTAGCCACCTGTCTGTAAGAAGAAGTGTTTTAATTTTTGGAGTTGGCTGTGGCGTGTTTCCCCAGATCCTCTGTTTATGAAGTCAATTTTAAAGTGACTTGCAGCAAACTCCCTTTAGGGTTAAATCAGGAGTATTGTTTATTTGTACATTCAAAGCCGGGGATTGGTGTCGCAACTACGTGCACACACAAGCACACAAGAATGAAATAGGAAAGAAAAGAGTTTTAAACTAGGATTAACTTAAAACAAAAAAAATCCAAAGATACACATGAATGTCAAAAGTCCAAAATGTCAGAGTCCAGTGAGAGTTTCTTCATGTAGGAGTTAAGGTTCAGGTGGGTTCAGCTACCTGAAAGCAGGTGTTGCAGAATTCCTTTAAAATTGGTGATGACTCAGCAAAATAAGGTTGATATACAGAGGCTAAGTACACTCTGCAGGTAATGGCAGGAATCTTCCAAAAAACTGGGCTTCGAGGAGGTTTGGACTTCAGGCAGGCTTTCTTATCAGCCTGGAGTCCTGCTTTGGTTGGAAGACTGGATCTTAGCAGCAGACTGCCCTGAGAGTCCAGGAATGTAACATTAAAACTTTCCAAAGGCCGAAGAAGCTTAGGTCACATAGTGTTGCCCTTTGATGGGTCAATTTCAGATTAACAATCAGTTTTTATGGATGGGATTTTCCAGCTCTGCCCACCCCTGGGGTCGTCCACTCCTGCCGAAAGTCAATGGACTTTTGGCTGGGTCGCCGAATCTCCCATGGTGGTTCCCATCAAGGCTGGGGAGACAGACCATCTGCTACTCCCTTGTGTCACTGATTGTAATGGGCCCACAAAATGATAGGTGTGAGATTCCATAAGAATGAGGGTTGAGCTTTGTCCTGCAATTACTGTTGGAAGTTTCCAGAACTGTCGTCAATTTGCAAATCATGTAACCTGTAGCAGCCATATTTTTGATCTAGGAAAGTCAATTTTTTTAAATAAGTAGAAAGTAATGTTTGATTTACACAGTTTCATGCCTTATAGAAATGACAGCACCAATATCATTCTGGTGACTCTGTGCTGCACCCCCTCCAAAGCCAGTGTATTGTTTCTCATGCACAGTGCCCAAAACTGAATACAGTACTTCAGATGGCTCCAACTACAGCTAAGTAAGCTGTAACATAGCCTTGAATTTTCAGCTCGGCGGGCAGGCACCATCAGCCAAGAAATGGACCACAAAGCGCGATCGCACCCCCACTGCGATTTCCTGCTGACTGGCCAGTTAACAGCCAGCCAGCGTGAAACGCAGGCTGAATAGTTCAGCGCTGCTGGGGTGGGGGCGGGAAGAGGGTGGGCGATGACGTCAACATGGGTGTGGTCCAGTGCTCACGGACAGCTGCAACAGGGAGCTGAAGACCTGAAAAAGCAAAAATAAAGGCTTCAAAAGCTGAAAGAAAGTGTCCATGCATCGTGATCAGCCACCTGAAAATTTAGCTAATGAAAACGCCCTCCACAGAGATTTATTAACATTTCATTCCATCACAGAAATCTCATCCCACCCGTGGATGAGGTTTGATGAAAAATGCAAAGGCTGCCTAGTTGATTCGCCGTCTGCCAACTGTAAGGTTGGACGGGATCCGTAAAATGACAGACAATTGCACCGTTAATGGGCTTAATTACCCTCTTAAATGACGGCGGGCACACTTCCAACTTCTGTGTGCGCCCGCAGACTAAAATATCGCCTGAGCGCAGGATGAGGTCGGGTGAGCGTCCACCCGATCAGCATAAAATTCAGCCTGTAGATTCCACCCCTTAGCTGGACCATGCTTCAACTACAGTGATCAATTCTGGTGCCATGTTATAAAAATGTTAGAGACAGCAGAGAAGGCGCAAGAAAAAATTACTAGAATGACACTAGAACTGAGAGGATACACCTATTAAGAACGATTGAACAGGTGGGTTTCTTTTCAGGAAGCACTGACACAATATTCAGATTTCCAGAAGGCATTTGATAAGGTGCCACATCAAAAGTTAATGCAGAAAATAAAAGCTCATGGTGTAGGGGGTAACATATTAGCATGGATAGAAGATTGGTTGGCTAACAAGAAGCAGTGAGTTGGCATAAACGGGTCTTTTTCTGGTTGGCAGGATGTGACGAATGGTGTGCCACAGGTATCAGTGCTGGGGCCTCAACTTTTTACAATTCATATCAATGACTTGTATGAAAGGACCAAAGGAATGGCGGTTAAATTTGCTGACAACACAAAGAAAGGTAGGAAAGTAAATTGTGAAGAGGATGTAAGGAGGCTACAAAGTGACATATATAGGTTAAGTGAGTGGGCAAAGATCCGGCAAATGGAGTAGAATGTGGGAAAATGTGAAATTGTTCATTTTGGCAGGAAGAATAAAAAAGCTTATTATCTAAATGTTTGAGAGATTGCAGAGCTCTGAGATTCTGAGGGATCTGGGTGTCCTACTGCATTAAGCACAAAAAGTTAGTATGCAGGTACAGCAAGTAATTAGGAAAGCTAATAGAATGTTATCATTTATTGTGAGGGGAGTTGATTACAAAAGTAGGGAGGATATGCTTCAGTTGTACAGAACATTGGTGAAACCACATCTGGAGTATTGTGTACAGTACTGGTCTCCTTATTTAAAAAAAGATGTAAATGCATTAGTAGCAGTTCAGAGAAGGTTTACTAAGCTAATACCAAGAATGGGTAGGTTGTCTTATGAGAAAAAGCTGGACAGGTTAGGCCTGTATCCACTGGAATTTATAAGAGTAAGAGGCAACTTAATTGAAACCTTTAAGATCCTGAGGGGCTTGACAGATATGGAGAGGATGTTTCCTCTTGTGGGAGAATCTAGAGCTAGGGGTCATTGTTTAAAAATAAGGGGTGCTCCTTTAAGACAAATGAGGAGAAACTTTTTCTCTCAGAGGGTTGTGAGTCTTTGGAACTCTATTCCTCAAAAGGCAGTGAAAGCAGGGTCTTTGAACATTTTTAAGGCAAAGCCAGATAGATTCTTGATTAACAAGGGGGCAAAAGGTTATCGGGGATAGGCAGGAATGTAGGGTTGAGGTTACATTCAGGTCAGCCATGATCTTAGGCTGAAGGGGCTGACTGGCCTGCTCCTGCTCTTAATGCGCATGTTCACATGTATGTACAATCTCTGCAGCAGTCTCTTTCAACACTCAATCCTTTTCTTGGTAATTCTTTGCAGAATTCTAAAATGCTTCCAATTCTCAGGCTTACCTTTTTTTGACAATTTTATACACCTCTTCCTTTGACCTAATGCAATCCTTGATTCCTTTAGTTAGCCATGGCTGGAACACTTGCCTTGCTGGCTTTTTGTGCATAAAAGGAATGCATTTTCATTGTAAACTACACTGGTTCTTTAAATGTTAGCAATTGCTTGACTACTATCATACCTTTTAACATAGTTTCCCAATCTATCATAGCCAATTTTCCCCTCATACCTTCATAGTTTCCCTTGTATAGATTTAAGATCATAGAATCTGATTGAACTACATCACTTTCAAACTTAATAGAAAATTCTATCATATTATGGTCACTCTTTCTTAAAAACTCCTTTACAACAAGATCATTAATTAGTCCTTTTTCATTGAACAATACTAGATATAAAATAACCTGCTCCCCAGTTGATTCCTCAGTGTACTGCTCTAGAAAATCTATCTTGCATACATTCCAAGAATTCATCCTCCACAACATTAATACTAGTTAGGTTCATCCAGTCTATATGTAGATTGAAATCCCCCATAATTACTGTATTACTCTTATTATACCCACCTCTAATTTCCTGATTTATACTGTGATTTACATTATCACTGCTGTTTGGTGGCCTATAAACAACACCGAATGTTTCTGCCCCCTAAGGTCATCTCTCACTACAGTGCTAATGCCATCTTTAATTAACAGAGCTACCCCACCACCTTTTCCCAGCTTCCTGCCCTTCCTGAATGTCACATACCCTTGGATATTCAGGCCCAAGCTTTGGTTTCCTTGTAGTCACATCTCTCTAATGGCTTTCAGGTCATACATATGAATTTCTATTTGAGCTGACAATTCATCTGTTTTATTGTGAATGCTGTGGGCATTAAGATACTGAACCCTTAATTCAGTTTTTCTAGTGATTTTGTAAACTCTAGCCCTATCTGTTGGCACACTCTTAAGTTTGTAATCACTGTGCCTTCCTGCCATACTCTGATCATAATTACCTTTATTGCTAACTTGATCTATTGCCTTGTCATTTCCCTTTAATTTACTCAATCTTCCCCTACATGTTTCCTTCCCTCCTCTAGTTAATTTAAAGCCCTCTCTACTTCCCTAGTTATAGAACTCACTAGAACACTGGTACAGGTTCAAGTGTAGACCATCCCAACAGTTACAGCTCCCACTTTCCCTGGTACTGGTGCCAGTACCCCATGAATCGAAACCCATTTCTCCCACACCAATCACTGAACCGCGCATTCTTCTCTTAGATCTTATTTACCCTATGCCAATTTGCTTGTGGCTCAGGTAATAACCCAGAGATTATTACCTTTGAGGTTCTGCTTTATAATTTAGTGCCTAGCTCCTCATTCTGTCTATGCAGTACCTCTTTCCTAGTTGTACCCATATCGCTGGTCCAGTTAAACCTCTGATCAATGTAATTGGTGGGGGTGTGGGGTGGGGGGGAGGATGTTGGCATCGGCAATGCTAATGCTTTTGAATATTCAGAAGAGATGGTTAGATTCTCACCTGTTGGAGATGGTCATTGCCTGGCAATTGTTCACATGAATGTTACTTGCCACTTATAAACTTAAGCCTGAATGTTGCCCATGGCAGAAGTTTACTGTACCCCACCAGCAATAAAATTCTGCTGCCCTCCTGTCCACTCCCAGCCTGTCCACAATGTTACATGGAGTGGGCAAGACTTAGGGCGGCCCATCTGCTTCACCCCAATTTTGAGGCCCTTAAGTGGCCAATTACTGGGAGGATCACAGAGGCAGGGGGGGATGCCCAGCAGGTCACCCTCCTCCAGCCTCCTTTCCACATTGGGCGCCCTCCCCAAGGTCTGACCCCTGCAGGTGCTCACTCCCCTCTGGTTTCTCCATCAAGACCCCAAACATGCGGGCTTCACCCCACCTCCCCACCATGAGATGCCCGCACTTACCTGGTCCTGGACTCTGGGACTTAGAATCTGGTGACTGCTTGTAGTTCCAGCCCTGGCCACTGCTGCCACAGGCGCTGCTGGGACTACAGAACTGCCAGGCAATCAGAATGTCCAGCAACCCAAGTAAGGGGCAGAAGTCCCATCTCCAACCATTTAACACTCTTTGGAGTCTACTCTTCAGGTGACAGGATGGGAAGCCCAGCCATCCAAAAATTCCAATCAATGTCTTGCTGCATGGGAACATGAACTGCATTAGTACCCGAGGAATGGTGATTGGTACTGAACATTGTGCAATCACGAGTGTCAGGGAGATATAATAATGTTATTGGAATCTATTGTAAAATAGTGGTATGTGTGTCAAAATGTGTCCATGTGTGTGTGTATGGTGTGTGGTATGTGACTTAATTGGATTAAAGGCAGCTGGTCTGAAGGCTTTTATGTATTAGAAGAGAAGCTAGGGTTGAAATGTTAAGTAGGTAGGCACAGAGGTAAAGGGAACATTTGAGTTTAACATAAACCAGACTAAGTTGTGTTCAAAGGAGGGAGTGAAATGTGTCACCTAGCCAGATGAAGTTCAGAAACAGTGTGTTTATTCTTTTCCAAAGATTACTGGTAAAACTTAGTATTATGAGAGATTTTTATTATCAGAAAGGTAAAATCCAAAGACATAGTGAAACAATGGGAATTTGCATTCAATGGGGAAAATATGTATAAAGGAGCGAAGGCTGTGTGTAAGGATAGGCATTCTAAGATCTAACAAGTGTGAAACGCCTTCAGCATCTACTCCTCAAGCTCCTGTCTACAAAGAACTGAAGTTAAGGAAACTCATTTTAAATTCAACTAGTTCAGGGTATTGTGCGTCATCTGCTGGGTCTTTTAAAATCTATGTGTCTTACTGTTGCCTTAATGAAAGTATAACTGGGAATCAGATTAAGTAGGGGATTTAGAAGTTATTATAGTAGTAATTTGTCGACATATGTATGTGCTTAAAATCATTTCTCTTATTAATAAATGTGTTATCTAGTTTTGTAAAAACCTATAAGACTTGCTGGACTTATTGCTACTGAATTCAAGGCACCCATCTCGAAATTTATACAAATTGCATAACAAATTGTGGTAGTTGTTTCAAGTTTCCCTCTGGGATTTGAACAACTCAGCATTTACCATTGGCTGTGCCATGACATGAGCAAACATCCCCATTTCTGACTTATGATGGAGGAAGGCTATTGATGAAGCAGCTGAAGATGATTGGACCTAGGAAACTACTCTAAGGCATGAAGTCCAGCTCGATAGAGTAATGTAATGTAATGGCATCCATCCATCTCAGGAGATGATGGACTGGGCCAGGGTATATGTCATTTCTGGATTGAACATCATTTGTTGTGGCTATAGAGGCCTATTCGTAAGTGTCAGTCACTTCCACAGCTGGCACAGATGAATATTGTTGGCCCAAAGTTGACTGATATTTATTTCCTTCTGGGGGAACTCTCTTTTTCACCATTTGGTATTTCTTTTGTCCTCTGTTTTTTCCACGTCTTTCCTGACTGCTTGTCTCCAGATATTTCGGTCAGGAGCAAGGGCTTCCCATACATGGACTTCAATCCTGGTCAACTTGAAGTCTCGCTTGCAGACATTCTTTTATCACAGACATGGGTGAGTTGGTGTTGTGCTAATAGCAAGCTCACCACAGAGCACATCTTTAGGGATGCAGCTGTCATCCATTCAGCTCACATGACTCAGCCAACCGAGTCGCCGCTGACTCAGGAGAACAAATCCCTGTATGCTTTTGTACTTCCATATTTGGCACTCTGTCTTATTATAAGATGCCTAATTTTTGTCTCAAACAGCAGAGGTAGAAGCTGTTCAGCTGCTTTTCCTGGCTTGCTTAAGTTGTCCATACTTTGCTACTGTAAAAGAGGGTACTGAGTACTGCTAGACAAAGTACTTACTTAACTTGGGATTTTGGTGAATAAGGGAATTCAGCACAGTGAGGGAAGAGGCAATGTTCTGATCTTATACAGAACAAGGAGTGGTCTGAGAGGGGGAGCAAAGTATAGCGAGACCAAAGAGCTGAGGTCCAGAACCATTCATTAGGTAAACAGGTAGGTGATTGGTTAGTGTGTTTTTAAGGATTCTTTTCCCTAAACTAGGACAGAAATTTAGATTAGCAATGGGCAAGTATAAGTACTGTATTAAATTTACAGCTCAACAAATTAAACTACTTGATAAACTACAAATAATCATTGAGTAAAGGCTTTAATTAAATAAATAAAAGAAGGCTAGTCTAAGATAAGGCAGAGAAGGTTGTATGTTTGGACTGAAGCATGTGGGAGATTCTGGATGACTAGATGGCTCCATCTCAAATTTCTCTGACTCAAATCGTTGAGCTGGAGTGCGAGTTGGAGAAACTCCAACACATAGGAGAAGGGGAGGAGTTTCTGAACAGTTTTATCCAGAATTTAGTCACATCCCAGGGGAAAACGCAGGTTCAGAAAAATGAGGGTGTGACTGATAGAGAGCTGGGTAGGGGAGATTTAGGAGTGGTTGAGAAGGTGGTCGCACAGACACTGGTCCTGTCCAACAGGTACAATGTACTGGATACCTGTGAGGACAAGGAGAAAGACTGCAGGTAGAACAGCCACAATGCAGAACCAATGGCTCAGAAGAATGTCCAGAGGTGAGCAGGGTGTAGCGGAGGTGGGGAGGGCAGAATAGAAATGTGGTGGTAACAGGGGACTCTATATTTAGGGGGATGAATAGCATCCTCTTCAACCAAGAATGAGAATCCCGAAGGGGGTGTTGCCTACCCACTGCCAAGATTAGGGATATCTCATGGCAGCTGCAGAGGAATTTGGAAAGACAGGGTATAAATCCAGTTGTCATGATCCATGTTATAACAATCGGTATAGGTAGGAAAAGCAGGGGAGGCACTGCTGAAAGAATGTCAGGAGTTAGGTGTAATATCATGAGTTAAGTCTAACTTAAAAAGCAGGACCTCATGGGTAGCAATCTCTGGATTATTACCTGACCCACAAGCAAATTGATATAGGCAATAGACAGATCAGGAGAATTAATTGTGGCTAAAGGGCTGGTGTGGGGAAGAGGGGTTCTTTTACATGGGACACTGGTACCAGTCCTGGGATAGGAAGGAGCTGTATCGATGGGAAAGGGCCTGTGTCCTGCCAGAAAGGATAAGTTGGGAGGTGGAAAATGCTTTAAACTAGTAAGAGAAGGGGAGGTATCTACAAGAAATGTAAGCAGACTAAAATGTAAACAGAACAAGGTAGGCAGACATAGGAAAGAATAAAGTAAATGAGGGCATTGATGACAATGGAATAGGTAGAGTTATAGAATGGGAGTTTAAAAAGGTGGCTAAACATAAAGTGAGAGGAAATCCGACTAAAAATGAGTTGAAATGTCTGTATAACAATGCTCACAATGTCCATAATGAAACAACGGAGCTGGAGGCAATCGTGTGTTGGGAGGATCCAGACATAGTGGGGATTACTGAGACGTAGCTATAGAAAAACAGGGCTGGGAATTAAACATTGTAGGATATAACATTTTAAAATAGATACAGGCAGAAAGTGGAAAGGTGGAATAGCTGTACCTATTTGTGATAACATAATGGCAGTAGGAAAAAGGGATGCAGCTTTCAGCAAGACAAAAATAGCGTTCGTATGGGTAGCGATGGGAGGTAATAAAGGATCCGTCACATTAATAGGTGTAGTCTACAGGTTATCTAATAGTGGAAGGGAGGTGGAGGAAGAAACACCCAGACAAATTAGGGAATTGAGTAAGAAACATAGAATAAGAATCATGGGGGATTTCAACTATCCTGATAGTAATAGGACAGAAGAGATAGGGAAGGGGATGAGGGAACGGAGATCCTACGTTGTGTACAGAACTCCTTTCTAACCCAATAAGTGAAAAGCCTGACAATATTCAATACTGAAAACTATTAATGGAAAGTGAATCAGAGCAGATGAGAAGTAAAAGTAGGGAAGAAGCAATGCAATAGTGACCATAGTATAATACACTTTAAGATGATAGGGAAGGACAGTAAGTATGACAAAAATAAGTTAATAGATTGGAGAAAAGCTAATTTTCAGACTTGAGAATAGAACTTGGGAAAACAAAATAGGTAACTATAACAGGAAACAACAATGTAGAACAACAATGGGAAACATCTAAAATGGTGTTCAATGGAGTGCAGGGAAAATATATGCCGCTAAAAGGAAAGAAAAAACTAAACACTAATGGACCTCCATGGATGAATAAAGTCATAAGGGAACAATTAAGTGTAGGGATAGAGGAATACATTGAGTACAGAGATAGCAGATGAGTGCATGAATCGAGAAAATACAAAGAGATTAGGGAAGAAGTCAAAAACAATTCGGAAAGCAAAGAGGAAATATTAAATTAAATTGTCAAGGAACACAAAATAAATTGTGGCAGGCACATTAATAAAAAAGAAAGGCTGTGATGGGAAGAAGACCTTTAAGGGATAGGTAAGATAATACTATTGGTAAAGAACAAGAGATGGCAGAAATATTAAATAATTATTTTGCTTTGGACATAAGAAGATAAGAAATAAGAATAGCGGGTCATTCAGACATTCGAGCGTGCACCGTCTCCCATGTCTGATCTTATTGTGGCCTTAACTCCACTTTCTTGCCTGCCCGCCATCCCCACCACCCCCCCACCCCCATAACCCTTGACTCCTTTGTCAATCAAAAATCCCTCTAACTCAGCTTTGAATATATTCAATGACCCAGCCTTCACTGCTTGCTGGGGAAGAGAATTTCAAACACTAACAAGCCTCAGAGAAGAAATTCTTCCTCATCTCTGTCCTAAATGGGAGGCCCCTTATTTTGAAACTGTACCCCCAGCTCTAGATTCCTCCATGAGAAGACACATCCACTCAGCATCTATCCTGTCAATCCTCCTCAGAATCTTGTTCTGAAGTAGTGCCATATTGAACTTGAAGCGTTAACTGTCTCTCTCACCACAGATGCTGTCAGACCTGCTGAGTTTCCCAGCACTTTGTTTTTATTTCAGATTTCCAGCATCTGCGGTAAGTTGCTTTTATTTGTTACCTCAGAATGTTATAAGTTTCAATAAGATCACCTCTCATTCTACTATACTTGAATGAGTATAGACACAACCCGCTCAACCTTCCCTTATAAGACAAATCCTTCATGCCAGAAATCAGCCTAGTAAACCTCTGAACCACTTCCAATGCAAGTATGTAAGGTGACCAAAACTGTACACAGTACTCTAGATGCAGTCTCACCAATGACCTGTACAGTTGGAGCAATACTTCCCTACTTTTATGCTCCATTCCCCTTGTAATAAAAGCCAACATTTTATTTGCCTTCCTAATTACTTGCTGTACCAGCATGTTAATCTTTTGTGATTCATGTACAAGGACATCCAGGTCCCTCTGTACCATAGCATTCATGTAGTCTTTCATCACTTAAATAACATTTTGCTTCTCTATTCTTCCTGCCAAAGTGGACAACCTCACATTTTTCCACATTCTACTCCATCTGCCAAATTTTGGCCCACTCACTAAACCTATCTATATCCATTTGCAGACTCCTTACGTCCTCTTCACAATTTATTTTCCTATGTATCTTCGTATCAATAGCAAATTTGGCTGCATAAAATGGCACAGCCGATGGTAAATGCGGAGCTGTTCAAATCCCAGAGAAGCTTGAAACAAGTGTCATAACCAATTTTGCAATTTGTAGGTTGAGAGATACAGGCTTTGAATTCAGTAGCAATAAGACCACAGAGTCTCAAGAGGTTTTTATAAAACTAAATTAAACATTTATTAATACAAGAAAGGATTGTAAACACATGCATATGTCTACAAAATTACTACTATAATAACTGCAAAAATCCCCTAATTAATCTGACTCCTAGTTACACCTCTGTTAAGGCAACAGTAAAACACATGGATTTAGACTGACCGCTGGCAAAGCACACTCTGGACAGTCGCATTCAAAATGAGTTTCTTTCAGCTCTGGGTCTTTGCAGACAGTGGCTTGAGGCTTACAGGCTGGAGGCTTTAGATCTTAGAATCCCTCTCCTTTTTACCAACAGTCTTCTCTTCCTTTATACATATTTTCCTCTTTGAATGCAATTTTTCATTGTATCACTGTCTTTTGAACTTTAACTCTTCTAATAATAAGACCCTTTCATAATACCCACTTTATTAGTAATCCTTGGAAAAAATAAACAAACACACTGTTTCTGAGCTTCACTTGGTTAGGTGTAATATTTCACTCCCTCTCTTTGAATCCAAGATACACTAGTTTGTTTGAAGGAAAGATGCTAATTGCCCCCATGTTTACCTAATTAACATTTCAAACCTACTTCTCTTCTATACATCAAAGTCTCTAGACCAACTGGCTTTAATCCAATTAAGACACACATACGCATATACACACACAGTTAAAGTAATTTCCAATAACATTATAGACATTATTATATCTTCTTGACACTACAGTACAGTCGATAACTTCCTCCAAGCCGTTTGCAACAGTTGAGGCCCCAGTACTGATCCTCTGTGGCATTCCACTAGTTGAAGTTTGCCATCCTGAAAATGACCCAATTATCCAAACTCTCTTTTTCCTGTTAGTTAGTCAGTCCTCCATCCATGCTAATATACTACCCACAACACCATCTTGTGTGTAGCACCTTAATAAATGACTTTTGGAAATCCAAATACACTAAATCTACTGGTTCCCCCGTATCTACCCTACTTCCTCAAAGAACCCTAATAAGTTTGTCAAACATAATTTCCCTTTCACAAAACCATGTTAACTCGCCTTATTGTATTACTATTTTCTAAGTGCCGTGCTACTACCTCTTTAATAATGGATCCAAGCAGTTTCTCAATGACAGACATTAGGGGTAGGATTTTCTGGTCCCAGCCACCACAGGACCGGAAATTTGCACCTGAAGTCAACGGATCTTTTGCTGGTCTGTCAAATTTTATGTCCCGCCCACAACGACTCCCGCACCGGGCGGAACTGGAAAATCCTGGCCTAGGTTTGTGCTTCTGTTTTAATTGTGTCAGCATCACGGGTTAATATCTGTGCTCCACCAACATTCATATGGGTAGCACTAGCTAAACCAGGCATGACCTACTGAAATGGTAGTCCTGATAATGAAAACTATTAAATGGAAATAATCTAAAGATGGGTCTTGGAAGATTTCAAGTGATGGGCTGTGACTATTTCCTTTGGCAGCTTGTTCCATTGTGGGCTTGTCCTTGGGAAGAAAGAATGTTGATACACTGTCTTGGAAACAAATGGTCTTTGTAGTTTGTGTGGATAGTTATCTCATGTTTTGTCATTGTCGGAGGGCGCCAGGTACTTGTTTCTGTTAATTCCATATTTAATAGAACATGGTGAGTCTATTTTCCTCCCTCCTTTGCTGTAGTGATTCCCATTCCAAATCTTTGATCAAGGATGTGACACTGGTATATTTCCCATACTAATTTGTATAGAATTATTTTTGGATTGCTTCAGTCTTCTTTATATCTCTCACCAATATGGATCCCACACATAGCTTGCATACTTCAGGATTGGACGAACAAATGTTTGGTGAACTATAACTCTGAAATTTTTGTTGCAATACCAAAGGTTCCTCCTCATAAATCCAAGAACCCAGTTTCCTTTGGATGTTATCTGTTGAATGTGAAATCCTATTCGAAATTTGTTTTTAAAATGATTGCAGGTATGGTTGTGTATCTACCTGTTGGTGAGTCTGATTACAGAACTTAAAGCTATCTGTTGGTGGATCCTTTTTGTTGGTAATGCACATGGCATAGCATTTTTTGGCAATGAATGCCACCTCCCATTGGTCCTGACTATAACTGACTTATAGTTTCCTACTTCTGTCTACTTCCTTCCTTGAACAGAGGTGTTACATTTGTGGTTTTCCAATCCACTGGATCCTTTCCAGAATCTAGGAAATTTTGGAAGATTACAACCAATGCACCAACTCTCTCTGCAACCACTTCTTTTAAGACCCTAGGGTGCAGGCCATCAATTCTTGGGTACTTGCCAGCCTTTAGTCGCATTACTTTTTCTCTAGTGATCATGGTTGTTTAAATTCTTCCCTCCCCTTTGCTTCTTGATTTTCTATTATTCTCGGAATGTTTCCTTGTGTCTTCTACTGTGAAGACAAATACAAAATACTTGTTCAAAGCCTCTGCCATTTTCTCGTTTCTCATTATTAATTCCCCAGTCTCACCCTATAAGGGGCACATGCTCACTTTAGCTACTCTTTTCCTTCTCATATGTTGTGGAAAGTTTACTGTCTGTTTTTATATTTATTGCTAGGTTTCTCTCATACTCCAGTTTTTTGCACTTCTTTCGATTTGGTCCATTGCATTTGCGGTCTCTTCTACATTGGGGAGACTAAACGCGGATTGGATGATAGCTTTGCGGAACACCTTCGCTCAGTCCACAAGTATGACCACAACCTTCCTGTCACTTGCCATTTGAATTCACCACCTTGCTCTCATGCTCACATTTCCATCCTCAGCCTGCTGCAATTTCCCCGTGAAGCCCAGCAAAGACTGGAGGAACAGTGCCTCATCTTCCAATTAGACACTCTACACCCTTCTGGACTTTAACATTTGAGTTCAACAACATAGACCATGAACTCTGACCTCCGTTTTAATATAATACTTTTTCCCAACCCCCTCCCCCATAGGGCCACTGGGTGTTATGTTTTGTTTTCAGTGAGCGCTGAGCCTTGTTCTGCTATTAACACATTCCGCTATCTGACCTTTATGCCACTATTAGCACCTACCTCAGTGCGATTCTGGGAAAATTCCAGCCTAAGTGGGGTAGCAGGTGGATAAAATGGAGTCCTACCCACCAACGAAAATGGCGGGTTTTCACACCGTATCATCCCGAACCGGCCTCATTATTTTTTCATCCCCATGAAACATGCCATTTCCATGGTGAGCTGGCTCTTGTTCGCCTGCTTGCTATCACCCCGCTGTTACATCACACCAGCCACCATCTTTAAAAGGCAGCTGCCAGCAAAGCGCTCATCGCCACCAGCTCACCACCACTGCACGGGAGACATGGCCAGCAAAGGCAAAAAGGCTGCAGCCCTCTGCTTCGACAACAGGTCCCTCAAACAACTGCTGGATGCTGTGGGGGCCCACCGGGATGTGCTCTACCCCTGCTCTGGCCACAGGATGGGCAAAGTCACTAACCCGGCTTGGAAGGTGGTGGTCAGTGCAAACACCCTGCAGAGGAGGACAGCCACCCAGTGCCGCAAAAGGATGAATGATCTCCTCCATTCCACCAGACTAAAGTCACTCTTTTCATCACTTCCAACTAACACACACACAAACCCATCACACATCCACAGGGCCCTCACTCACTGCCAGTGCAAGGGACATCAGCATTCACTCTTTCACACACACCGTCATTGTCCTCATCCCATCCATGGGACCCACTCACCACCCACACAGGCCAGGCATATTTATCATCTGACCTAGCAGGCATCCTGATACACTCTCCCCATCTCTATCCATGCAGGACAAACTGGCTCACAACAGGAGGGAAAGGTCGCAGGCAGGTGGAGGGATTCCGGAGATCAAAGTTCTGACGGAATTCGAAAACAAAGCCATCCAGCTGGCCGGTGATGACCGGGACCAGTCCTGTACTGACAGTGAGGTCGACGCTACTCTACCAAACGAGGATCCAGCATTGCAACATCCATCAGACAACCATGCTGTGAGTGATGTGTCCTCTTTCACAGGCCACTGCCATGTACTAATTATCTCTCCTTGCTTTCGCAGGCACATCTGCCAAATAGCCGACAGAGTCCATGGTCCAGGGCCTCCAATCAAGCCCTGAAGACACCTCTGAAGAGGTATCTGAAGGCACCCTCCCCGAAGGCCCATCACAGTGCTCCCACACCCTCCACCAGCAGCAGAGACACCCACCTCAGTGGGACCTAGCTTTACAGTAGCCCCGGGTCACAATCTGGTGAGCACATCACACTTTCTGATCCACAGCAGGTGGAGGCAGGGACTTCCCAGGTCCCCGGCACGGAGGACTGCTGGAGGCCAGAACGTTGCTGAGTCTGAGTCAGATGACGAGCCTCTGGGGTTGGTCATGTCACAGTTGCTGGAGCTGCAAAGGCAAGCTCAGGAACATCAGGAAGGGATGTCCGCTGCATTCCTCAGATTGCAAGGCACGATGGAGGAGTCCGTCCGTCTTCAGGCTGAGGTGATAGCACCAGCATTGCAATGCACCAAGGTCAACACTGGCAGGATGGCGACCGCCATGGAGACCTTGGTCCAGGACTTCACTCCACTGCTGCGTGGGCTTAACTCCATCACTGATGCCATAGTTGGCCTCCAACACTGTGTACACGAGAGGGGGTTAGGCAGCTCGATTTCACTCCAGCTACCCCTTCCTCTCACAGAGTCAGCCAGGGGCCCTCAGGCACCCATAGAGAGGAGAAGCAGCAGCAAGTGCACATTCCGGGGCCATCCACCTAGGTGGCTCTGGGAGTGACCAGCCCATCCGAATCCCCTCTTCCTGTGACCTCCGAAACTGCAGCTTCACAGGCCGAGGAGGATGCCACTGTCACACAGCAGGAGCCCGAAAGCAGGCCGGGCCCCAACAAGTCTCGGCCCCCCAGCGGATGCCCACCAACGTCATCACAGACAGGGTGTCACAGTCAGCAGGCTGCCTCCACCTCTGCTGTGTATGTCCGGGGAGCACCAAAATAAAGCAACAGGGTTAGGAAAGTTAGGTAAAAGTACTCTTATTTCCAGTTTTACTGGTGTTCCATTTTAAGATATACAAGACCAGTTCGGACCAGTACTCTTATTTCCCAGTTTTTACTATTTTTTTCCTTCTGGGCTGTGTGAAATGCCCCCAAGAGTCCTGACAGTGTGTGCACCGACTCCACAGCCTGGCCACGTGTGTTAATCACTTGTACATACTGCTCACTATTGTCAATAAACTCCTAAGAATGTCTCCCTGCCTGTGGCTCCTTGTTCTGATGAGCAGTGTTCGTGTCACTCAGATGTGAAACCTTTCTGCACAAGATAAAAGGCAGGTGTTTCAGTCCAGGGCCTCTTCCCTGTGCTTTGTGCAGCCTTCAGACCAAAGTGATGGTCCAGCTTCACACTCCCTGGACACATTACTGATGCCTGCACCTCAGCAGAGCTGGTCATTGCTGCCAGAATGTAGTGGGCAGGCACCACAGAGTTCTCTCATTCTCTCTGTGTGCTCTCAGCACCTTTAAGGAGGGGCTGGCCCCCATCACACCAGCGTCTGTGACCAATGATGCTGCACCAGCTCCTGAAGGGCTCAGGGGTGAAGGCGGACACAGCATCAGATGTGTCTAAAGTTTCATGGCTGCGTCTCCAAGATGGCCTTGCTCATGGAGCGCAAGCAAGCTGCCCTCGGCCAGGCAGGAGTCAGACATTCCCAGAGGCTATGTGAAGATCTATGGAGTGTCCTCACTGCATGTCGTCATCATCCTCCACAAATCTGGCAGCTATGAGGGCCTCAGAGTGCGCCTGCCTCGTCTAGCCAGCGCAAGAACCTCATCCAGGTCATCATCAAGGACCACTCCCCCTCATCTCCATCGGCGTCCTCCTCATCGGAGGAGATGTGCAGCTCCTCCATCTCCTCCTCGGCCAGCTCCTCTCCCCGTCATAACCTGGCACTGCAAAGGGCGCAGCAGATGACGACGATGCGTGATACCCTCTGGACAGTATTGCAGGGCTCCATCAGACCAGTCCAAGCTCCAGGAGCCACATCTTCAGCATCCCGATGATCTGCTCCAAGTTGCGAGCTGCTGCATGAGCCTCATTATAGCGTCGCTCTGCAGCAGTCTGAGGCCGCTGCATGGGTGTCATCAGCCACGGCCTCTGTGGGTAGCACTTTTCCCCCCCAAAGAGCCAAACCTGCAGCCTCTGTGGACCCTGGGAGACTGCAAGAATCCACGAGCAACTCATGGAAACAGTGCGCACACTTGCAGGATGCATTTCTGGTGGTCGCACGCCAGCTGCACATTCAGTGAGTGCGGTTGATGAAGTCCACCAAGTGTAGCCATGGAGACCTGAGCACCACGAGTGCAGGCAATCACACTCTGCACCTGTGGGAATCCTGAGATCAGGGTGAATCCAATGGCCTTTACATCCTGGCTGTCCCAGTCCCAGGCGAAATGGACAAAGCTGTGTGCCGGGAGAAGATGGCATCCATGACCTCATGGATGCATTTGTGGGTGGCGGATTGTGAAATCCCACAAAGACCACCTGTGGAGCCCTGAAAGGAGCCACTGGCCTAGAAATTGAGCGCAGTCACTTTCACAGCCACTGGCAGTGGATGCCCTCCATGTCCCCTTGGCGCCAAGTCCTGCAGTAAAGTGGTAGATGTGAGCCAGCAGGTCCCTAGACATGAGCAGTCATTGGCGACACTGGTTCTCAGTCATCTGTAGGAATGGCAGGCGGTGCATATAGACCCTGGGCATCGCTAGGCGCCGACCAGCCATGGCTCACTGTCGCTCCTGGGCAGCGTGTGCGGGAGGACCTGCTGCCCCTTCTTCACGAGGCTGCTGATCCTGCCTTTGCACAGCCAGGAGCCTCAGTCGCTCTCTCCTCAGCCTTCTACAGTCTCTGTAGGCCATCAGGCATACAGCTAGGTCACCAGGATCCATGATTCTGACGTGGTCCTCCTGCAGCATGAAAGAGAGAGAGAGAGAGATGTGGTTATCATGGCTGTACTTAGCACCTTTCCTGGCCCTGTGTGACTGCCCCTTAATGCTTCCCGGAGAGTGCTGGTCACCCCTCAGCTGGCCAGAGATGAGCGCGCTGCATGGCTGCCCTGTCAGCCTGCGACATGGGGGACACTGGTGCAAACCGGGATGCTGAGATTGTAAGGGGCTGTGGGCGCCTCCAGTAGTGACTGCTACATGGCCAGTGTTGGTGAGGAGATTGTACAATGTGTTCTGTCCAACTGCTCTGCAGCCCAATAAAGTGGTGGCGGACTCGAAGTCTGTGCCGCGGGTTGGGGTGGTGGGGGTAATGTATGGAGCGCTTGGTGGCCCTTTGGTGCCTCTGCGTTGCTTGCATGGTCTGGCAGGCTAGGAGCCTGATCCTAATCATATCATTGTGGCTGCGCCTGATCTGTCTCAGTTGCAGAGGGATGGTCAGGGGTGTCCCTTATGCTTGGCCGCTCCCCTCACTTACCCTGCCCCCCACCTTGATTGCCTGTGTGTGATGCAGCTCTTGACCCCCACCCACCCCCAACCCCACCGACAATGGTCGCCCCAGAGGCTGGCCAGCAGTTGCCCCTAACACACCCCCCTCAGCGCTCGCCTCCGAGGCTGGCCAGCACTTGCCCCGGGACACCCTCCAGTCCTCAGCAGTTGCCTGCAGGACCAGGCATCAGTTGCCCTCGCTGCCTGGCACCCCTGGGGCCTGTAAACAACAGGTGAGCTGTGGAGAACGCTGCTGCTCATTCACCTCAGTTCCCCCAAAGTGAAGGCCGCCAAGTGCACGTTGCCTGTGTGCTGTTGTGAAACACGCCAACGTGGATGGATGATACGGCGGGGTTCCAACAGCCTGGCGGGGTAGTCTTTTAACTATATGCTAATGTATTACAATTAGCTCCCCACCGACCGGCGGTGGGAAACATAGCTCACCCGTCACCGTCGTGAAACAGGTCGCACCATATTTTCCACACACACCACCTATCACGCCCGCCACGGGATGGGAAAAATTCCGTCCTTAGCCTTTAACACTATCATTACCATTCCCTTTGTCTTGTGTCCATGACATCTTTGTCAAAGCTCTGCTGAGCTCCCACCTGTCTCTGACCTTTTACTTTGCTCCACCCCCTCTCTTCAACAGTATAGAACCCATTACATTTCTACCTCTCTTCAGCTCTGAAGAAGAGTCATGCGGACTCAAATTGTTAACTCTGTTTCTCTCCCCACAGATGCTGCCAGACCTGCTGAGTTTTTCAGCATTTTTTGTTTTTATCTCCCTTTTCCTGTCCACCTCCATTCCTAAGACCTCCAGCATCACAATTATGGATCTGAGAACCCTCCTTTAAGCCTGGTAATCCATTTTCCTTGTTTAGGCTTGTAGCAATGGCATTCAGGAGCAGCCTTCTATGATTGATTGTAACTTTTCTTTAAGAGGGACAGGCTGCCTTTGAGAGGAGCGGGCAGTCTGCACCATGTACTCTCTGCAAATGCTGCTCAACCCCCTGCTGAGTGCTGAGGCAGTCAGCAGTGCGGATCCCACTCTGACCAAGTGAGGAGAGTTTGCGGGTGACCTATCGTCGCAGTAATTGACATGGGCAGCCTGCAAACCACACCCCCAGTGGCCAAAAAATGCTATGCACCAAGTTTTAACCCAAAGAATATTAAAGTCAAGAGAACATAAAACTTAAATAAGAATACATTTAGAGTTCTGAGTCCTGTTTTGTGGCTTCACATTATATGCAGGATGTTGAGGCAATGAAAATAGTACAGTGCAGATTCATTGGCATGCTGTCCGGTATGAGGGTAGACTTGAAAAATTTGGGACCTTTGTTAGAACAGAGAATACGGGGTGATTTGAAATGTTTGAATTATAAAGGATGAGCTCGAGTAGATCGTAACTTACTTTCTACAGTGCTTATGTAAGCATGCAGACATCTAAGTGTGGTAGCGGGTGGGGTAAAGAACGTTTTACCCGCCAGCCGCAATGACAGCTTTTCACACCGTATCATCCCAATCCCAACTAATTAATTATGCATTCCTGGGAAACTCTGGAGCACCTTTTGACGCCGTGGAGGCCCGCTGTGATGTCCTCTACCCACACTCTGGGCAAAGCCTCCCAATCCAATGGCAGCGGTGGTCAGTGCCAACACCCTATAAAAAAGAGGACAACCACCCAGGGCCTAAAGAGGATGATTCCACCAGGGTAAGTCACTCTTCTCATTACTCTCAGCTCACACTCTCAAACCCATCACACATTCACAGGGCCCTCACTCACTCCTGGTTCAAGGGACATTCACTCTCTCACACATACCTTCATTGTCCTCAGCCCATGCATGGCACTACTCACCACCCAGACATAGCAAGCATCCTTATCATCTGGCCTGGCAGGCTTCCTGCTTACCCTTTCTCTGTATTTATGCAGGACAAACTGGCACACAAGAGAGAGAGGTCGCAGACCGTTGGAGGAATGCCCGAAATCAAGGTTCTGACAGACTTTGAAAATAGAGTCATCCAGCTGGCTGGCAAAGATCTGGACTGTTCCTGTGCTGACGGTGAGGTCGGCGGTGCTCAACCAAGTGAGGATCCAACATCCAACATCCAACATCCATCAAACAACTATGCCGTGAATGATGCGACCTGTTTCACAGGCCGCTGCCATGTACTAATTATCTCCTTGCTTTCGCAGGCACATCTGCCAAGCAGCTGAGGGAGTCCACAAGCCAGGCCCTCGACTCAAGCCCTGAAGACACCTCAGAAGAGGAATCTGCTGAAACCCAAATTGAAGACCCATCACAGCGCTCACCCACACCCTCCACCAGCGCAGATACACACATCTCAGTGGGACCTAGTTCTAGAGTAACTTTGGAGTCACAACTGGTGAGTATATCACACTGCCTGACCCAGAGCAGGTGGCGCAGGGTTTTCCCAGGTTTTCAGCACTCGGGAGGACCGCTGGATGCCAGAAATCTGCTGAGTCCAGTTAGATGATGAGCCTCTGGACTCAGCCATACCTCAGTGGCTGGAGCTGCAAAGGCAAGCTCGGGAAAATCAGGACCCTTCCTGACATCCCTATATCCACTGCACTCCTCAGGTTGCAAGGCACAATGGAGGAGTCCGTTCACCTTCATCTGAGGTGATTGCACTGGCCTGCCAATGCACCAAGGTCAACACTGGTAGGATGGCAGCTGCCATGGATACCTTAGTCCAGGACATCGGTCCTGCACTGAACTCCATCGCTGACGCCATAGTGGGCCTTCAACTGTGACATCACAAAAGGGGTGTGGCGCAGCGCGATCTCACTCCAGCTCCGCCTTCTCTTTAAGGAGTTAGTCAAGGGCCCTCGGGCACCCATAGGACAGAGGATCAGCAGGTGCACCCACTGGACCCATCCACCCAGGCGACTCCGAATCCTCTCTTCCTGTGACCCCAGCAGCTCCAACTCCACAGGCTGAGGAGGGTGCCACTGACACATGAAAGCAGGCTGGGGCCCTCCAGTTTTCGGCCCTCCAGAGGATGCCCATCAAGGTCATCACAGGCAGGGCCGCAGTCAGCAAGCTGCCTCCACCTCCGCTGTGAATGATGACGGGGGAGCACCAAGGCAGTGTTAGGAAGGTTAAGAAGGTGCAGTTGCACAGCCTGGGCACACGTGTTAATCACATGTACATAATGTTCACTATTATAAATAAACTTGCAAAAATGTCTCCTTGCCTATGTCTCCTTGTTATGATGAGCAGTGTTCATGTCACTCATATGTGAAACATTGGTTCCTACACAAGGTGTCTCAGTCCAGGGCCTCTTCCCTGTGCTTTGTGCAGCCTTCAGATCAAGGTGATGGTCTGGCCTCACACTCACTGGACATATTACTGATGTCTGCACCTCGATGGTGTTTGTCATTGCTGCCAGAATGTCGTGGGCTAGTGTCACAGAATTCCATCACTCTCTGTGTGCTCTCAGCACCTTTGAGGTATGGCTGGCCCCACATCGCGTCAGCATCACCAGTGATGTTGCACTGCTGAAGAGGTCAGATGCAGAAGGCTGACAAGGGATCAGGTGCATTTAAATTTTCACAGCTGTGTCTCCAAGATATGAGCCTGATCACAGAGCGCGAGCTAGCTGCCATCAGCCAGACTGGAGTCAAATGTTCACAGATGCAATGTGAGGATTTATGGTGTTTGTTCACTGTATGTCAACATCATCTTCCCCAAATCTAGCAGCTATGAGGGCTTCCCGAGCACACCTGCCTCATCTGAGCAGTACGATGGCCTCATTGTCAGCATCTTCGCCTTCAATGACCTCCTCACCCTCATCCCCATTGACGTCCTCCTCATTGGAGGAGATGTCCAGCTCCTCCATCTCCTCCACAGACAGCTCATCTCCCCGTTGGAGCGCCAGGTTGTGAAGGGCACAGCAGGCGATGATGATACCTAACACCCTCTGTGGACTTTATTGCAGGGCTCCGCCAGAGTGGTCCGGGCACCGAACCTCATTTTCAACATTCCGATGGTTTGCTCGAAGTTGCGAGTTGCAGCATGAACCTCGTTATACCTTCGCTTTGCTGCAGTCTGAGGCAGCCGCACGGGTATCATCAGCCACGTCCTCTGCGGGCAGCCCTTGTCCCCAGGGAGCCAACCCTGCAGCTTCTCTGTGCCCTGGAAGATGTCAGGGATCTGAGACCTGCTGAGAATGAAGGCATCGTGACACTCCTTGGGAACCGTGCACAAACCTGCAGGATGAGTTTGTGATGGTCACACAGCAGCTGAACAATAAGCGAAAAAAAGCCCTTGCGGTTGGCGTAGTTAACTGTTTGGTGCCATGGAGATCTGAGCGCCATGTGGGTGCAGTCGATGGCACCCTGCACCTGTGGGAAACCTGAAATCTGGGCAAATCCCAGCACTCTTGGCTTTCCTGTTCCTGTGCGAAATGCCTTCGCGAAGATGACGTCCATAACCTCATGGGTGCATTTGTGCATGGAGGCTTGCGATATCCCACAGAGGTCACCATGGACCCCTGAAAGGAGCCATTGGTGTAAAAAGTGAGCACAGTGGTCACTTTCACGGCCACTGGCAGTGCATGCCCTCCGTGTCCCCGTGGCGCCAAATCCTGCAGTAGCTGGCAGATGTGACCAACCATTTCCCTAGACATGCGCAGTCTTCGACAACACTGGTTCTCGGTCACCTGCAGGAATGAAAGGCGGTGTCTATGGACCGGTGCCAACCAGCAACTGCTCGCTGTTGCTCTTCAGTGGCCTGTGCGGGAGCCCCAGCCACCCCTTCTTCCCTAGGGTCTGCTCCTCCCTCTGCCCAGCCAAGCATCTCCTTTCGCTCCCTTCATTGTCTGCGCTCTCTGGAAGCCATGAGGCATACAACTAGGTCACCATGTTCCTGTGCTCCTGATGTAGTCCTGCTGAAGGATGAAAGAGAAATGCATGGATTAGCTTAGGTGTTCCAAGAACCTCTCTCAGTTAAGTCTGAAGGCCCCTTAACGCATCCCAGAGAGTGCTGGCAACCACTTGGAAGACCAGAGTTTGGGCCCGAGATCTCACCCACCTCCGCCCCACTCCACCTGACCGATTGGCGGCAGCTTCGCCCACTGGACTGCATGCTGTGCTCTCAGCTCAGGCATTCTCCTGACCCTGCTGCAAGGCTGCACTTTTAGCTTGAAACAGGGGGGGAGATTGGTCCAAATCGGGATGATGACATTGTAAGGGGCTGTGAGCACCTCCACCAGTGACTGCTCCACGGCCAGCTTTAGCAAGGAGATTGTACAACGTGCCCAGTCGTCCAATTTTTCTGCAGTCCACCAAAACGCTCATTAGTTTGCAGTCTGTGCCCGAGGGGTGAAAAGCTCTGGAACATTTGGCAGCACTTTCAGGGTCTGCGTTGCTTAAGTGGACAGATAGGCTAGAAGCCTGACTCCAAGCATGTCAATGTGGCAGCACCTGAAATGTCTCAGTGTGGAGGAATGGTCACTTTATGCAGGTTTTCCTAATGCATGGCCACTTCCCTCCCCCCAGCAGGTGCTTGTGCACTGCTATCAACCGGAGTGCTGCCCTTGACCCGCTCCCCCCAATTCGCCTCAATTCAGGGCAGCCCTTGCCCTGGCATCGCACTGTCAGCCAGCCGGGAAAAAGCAACTTGCTTGTGCCCTCGTCTGACTGCCTCAACCTTGACGTTCAACAGATGACCCTTGTGAGCGCTGCACAATATTACAATATTAATATTGTATATTACAATATACACCTCTTGAGATCTCCTCGAAGTACAACTCGCCAGGTGCATGCCTGATTACTGCGGTTGTGAAACACTGACATGCTCGGATGATCCAGCGTGGGGGATTCTAGCGAACTGGGCTTATAATGAAATGAAGATGTGTTACAATAAAGTTCCCTATGTCCGGTGGCAGGAAATGCAGCCCACCATTGACAGGTGGAGCGGACGATTGCAAATGTGTTTCACGACAGCGTGAAACTGAATTTTGGCCTTCCTGCCATATTGTCTGCTCATGCCCGCCAGGACGCCTGCCGCCAGCGGGCACAGTCGGTACTGCCCCATGTCAAATATTTAAGGATAGAAGATGGGAGGTTGAAGGAAAGGGAAATAAAGGATAAAAATAGGCTGTATTTTTTTTTGTAGTTACGTAGAATTATTAGTACTATTACATTGAATTAGAATTAAATACAGAAGAGACTCTTTCTACCTTGCAAATTTTGGTCCTCACCAATTCTACCTCTGCTACCTATTGGCACCAGTTCTTTTGAATTCATTATGTCTGTGTGTATTAAATTTGCAGTTTATGGACATTGTAACATTGAAAGGCACATGGTGTTCCAATGCTGTTACAGTGGTTCCTGTCTAGTAACATGGATGTGTTACTCAGGGAGCGTTTTGATAGGTTCCCTGAACAGTTCAAGGGTTAGTGAACAACTCTTTTTCAGGGAGTCAGTTTGAAGCAGTCTGCTAGCCAAGAAGTGTCACAGACATAGGGACAGGAATAGGCCTTGTTAAGTAAGTTAAAAGAAGGGAGCAACAAAATAGGCTTTGAATTAAAGGAAGAGCTGCAGTTAGCTGTGGACCATTGGGGCAAAAGTTCCCCTTTGAAGCAGTGGTGTTCTGCTTGGCACGACCATAGGTCTCAAAGTGTGCTTGTGAGCTAGTGTCGAGTCACACGGGAATCCAGGGAAAAGAATCTTGGAAGGCGAAATTGAAACCCTGCGAGGTGGGCCACTGTTAAAGCTGCCCGAGTGGGAGAGATGTTTGGAGAATTCCAAGGCAGGATCTTTAAAAGGTGGAGATTGGAAACCCTCGTGAGACAGACAACATTTCAGTGAGATTGGTTGACTCACAATGAGACAAGTGTCTGGGTGATTTCTTGAGAGTTCCATAGGCTCTGTCTTGGTTGCATCGGTCATTTACTCTACTGTTTGGTGTGTTCGGCCACAGTTTCTCTGTTAATTCATATGTACCTCATAGTTACCTTGTATGTTAGAGTATAAGATGCATATTGTAAATTATTTTATCTTTCTGAACCTGTGTAGTAAATTTTGTTTTTGTTTGTTCAAAACCCATAGAATCTTGTGTCTTTATTCCAAAGGCAGGTGTCTTGAATCTCAACCTTTATCTACTTTGAACAAAATGTTACTGGTCCCTAACTGGACCTCCCCGCCCCACATCCTGGACCTCTCCACCACCCTCCTCTTCCTCTGGCTCCACGTCCCGGATTCTGGCCAAGGATTGTAACACAGTATACCATACTTCCTCATCTTATCAATTGCCAATTGTTGCAAGGTTACTATAATCTGTGCTGCTTTACATTGTCAATGTGTGTTGTGATGGTAACTGCTTTGGTGATTATGTTGTTTGATTATATGCTGAATGTGGTTCACTTTGCTCTACAAGTACCTTGTTATTACATGAACTAATAAGTGCTTATAATCAATGTTCTGGATATGTTGTACTTGTGTGAACATATCTATATTTCATGTATAGTATATGTGTACTGTATGTACATACAATGTAAATCATAAAGTGTTGGATTAATATGGTACATATCAGTTGGTCCACACAACTTTTATTATTGCTTTACAATAACATTCCTGCTTTATCTTGTTGCACTTTCTTACGTGATGCAACGTCTTCTGGACCTCCGCTTAGGTACTCACAATAGCTGCCACCAAGTCACCACGCTTGTTGTCTCTGGATCACTGTGAGCCGCCCTCCTGGACCAAAAAGGTCATCTCATTTGCCCAGCAGACAAGGCAGGATTCAATCTGTAACACGGCCTTTATGAATTTGTCACTAAGCCATTGAGCAGAAATACTGCACACACCACAACTGGATTTACCAACTTTTTTGTCATTTATACCAGTTAAAAAGGAATACTTGCATTTATATAGCACTTTTCACAATTTCAAGCTGTCCCAAAGTGCACTAGAGCCAGAGCCAATGAGGCAGTTTTGAAGTGTAGTCACAGCTGTAATTAAGGAAACATGGCAGCATGCATTATGCATGCAAGGTCTTACAAACAGTAATGAAATAAATGATCAGATTATCTGTCCTTTGGTGTTAACGGAGGGATAAAATCGACACTAGGGGAGCTCCCGCTCTTCTTTTAAATAATAGAATGGGATCTTTTACATCCACCTAAATGGACAGAAGGTACCTTGGTTTAACACCACTTTCAAATGGCGACACTCCAATAATGCAGCACTCCTTCAGTACTGCAGTGGAATGTCAGCATAGATTATATGCTCAAATCTCTGTACTGGGGCTTAAACTCATAGCCTCTGACTCAGAAGCAAGTGTGCTACCACTATATCAAGACCTGAATGAGCTCTATTCAGATTGTGTCATCATTTCCAAGCCTAAGGCCGATTAATTTTCCCTGTTGCCATCTGAAGCTATGTCAAGAGTTCAGAACCTCAGCATCCTTCCCTATATTCATACTGTTACCAAACAACTTCCTTTCACTTCTGCCACATTGCCTGTCTCCATACCATCTCTCCCCTTCTACCAGCAAAACCCTAATCTATACCTTCATTATTTTACGTTTTCATTTTTCCGAAGCCCTTATGGTTGACCTCATTGTATTAACTTTCTGCGAGTTCCAACCTATTAAAAATTCCACAGCCAGCATTCTCATCCGCAGTATGTCCTCATTCCTATTAAGTCCCACCTCACATCCCACCTCCCACCTGGTTCTCTTCAAGCTCCACAGGATTCCTTTGACCCAGTATAACACTTTTCCTTCTTGTGAAGCACTAAGACATCGTCCTAGGCATGACAATATATATATATACACCATGGATGACATCGAAGAGCATGGTGGAGAAAAACATGAAGAGGGTTGGCGCTAGCACGCAGCCCTGTTTAACTCCATTAGTGAGTGGGAATGGATCAGAAGACACACCATCATCCAGGACATTTGCGAGCATGCCATTGTGGAACTGTTGATCAATCGTGATGAATTTCTCAGGGCACCCAAATTTCTCCATTACCTTCCAAAGGCCCTCATGTCTGCTTGTGTTAAAGGCCTTGGTCAGTTCAACAAGCATGGTGTAGAAGCCCATGTTCTGTTCTTGGCATTTCTCCTGGACATGTCTAACTGCAAATACCATGTTACTGAAGCTGCTCAATCTGAGACAACTTCAGGCAAAGGCCAAGGTCTTTAAAAGTATACTTTGAAATTTCCTGTTTGCTGATGATTGTGCACTAGTTGCTGGTTCAGAGCTGACATGCAGTGTAGCATGGACTTGTTCTCCAGTGCATGCGACAACTTCAGCCTTAAGATCAGCATGAAGAAAATTGAAGGAATGCATCAGCGTGCTCCAAGAAAGCCCTATCTCGAGCACAACGTTTCAGTCCATGACCAGAACCTTTTAATAAAGGATAAGTTTACTCTCTTGAGCTGTCTATATTAACAACGAGAAACATGCAATAATTGCTAATGTATAGCCTTCGGCAGACTGCCTACCAAACTGAAAGTCTATAGGGCAATAGTCCTGTCCACTCTGTTCTATGTATGTGAGACTTGGACTGTGTACCAGCATTCAACCACTTTCACTTGAGCTGCCTTTGGAAGCTTCTGAAGATCAGATGGCAAGACAAAATACCAGGCAGAGGTGTTCACCCGAGCTGGCATGTCAAGCATTCACATCATATTGAATGAATCACGACTGAGTTGATCTGGTCATTAAGCCAGAATGCCTGTGTTATGGAGTATCTAAAAGATACTCGACACAGAGTCGACCATAGATTCAGCAGTAATTCTTTATTTAGTACAAGTGTGCACACATAGGAAATGCTCTTTCAGAATGCTCTAAAAGACAATTCAAAGTTACACAGTTTCTGACGGTTACATATACCATCTTTTGGGGTAACTCATTAACTTAATGTTCTTATCTTGTATGTCAAATTGTTACACCCTTAATTACAAATGAGTTTACAACATAAACATGGAATGACCTGTTCACCACCTCCGCAGTTCCAGAAGAATTTATAAAACAATCACGGAATGACCTGATCGTTAGCACAATGTACCAAAACATGTACTTTGCTTATCTATCCTGAAGTTTCACTGCCGTGCCTAGCATTCCGCATAGCTTGACCTCTGGGTCAAGATGTCAGTTTATTAAAGTATAACTCATAGACCATTCATCGACTTCCTGGCCTGACCAGAAGGTCATATTTATTCTAAAGTTGGGATTTTCCAATCCCACCGTGGCGGGACCCGCCGTCGGGGATGTGGTGGGCCAGCCAAAAGTCCATTGACTTTTGGCGGGAACAGACAATCCCAGCAGAGGCTGGGCTGGAAACCCCACCCTAGTTTTTTTTTAAAACTACGAACACTTATTTAAAAAAAAACATACATCTGCAACTTGGCCAAGCCTGGTTAATCCCACGATGCATCCTGATATGCCTCTTCAGTGCCCCCTTTTGGCCGTTGGCTACTAAACCCCAAGGTGACCAGCTAACGCTAAATTATCCCATGCTCCTCACCCCATCTCCACTGGCCAGGCAGGTGGTTAGATTCACACGGCCATATTTTCTAAGCTAGATCTAGTATACTCTGTTTCTCCCCAGACTTGCGGAGTGCTTTGGTTACTATTTTAATAATGGTTTAGTTCCGGCGTTGCTGGCACCAAGTACCACATTCGACCTTAAGTCCAATTGCAATTAGCAGTTGTACTGCCACCAGTATGAGAGGTAATTCTGATCCAAGGATGAATATCCACCCTAATACCCCAATCCCAAATTTCTTGCCACCACGATACATAATTTTCCAATTACTTAATTTCCTGTTGAATCCTGTGATACTGCTTCATTGCTGCCCTGGCCTCTTTCTGTGACTCCAGTAGATGTTCCCGCAGCTTTGGGATTCGCTTCCCCTTGGGAAACAGGTATCTCAGTAAGTCCTCCTTTAAATCGTCAGTTATGTTCACCTGTTCCTTACGAGGAGGCCAGATGTGGGTTATTGCTGAATGTCTGATTGTTGCTGGGGCCCAGGGTCTGGAAGCAGAAACTTGATGGGATCACTGGACTGTGGATGTTACCGTACTGGTATTGAAGCTCATTGGTAGTCACGCAGTGTTCCCCTTCCCCATGGTGTGCCACTTGCATTGGTTCATGGTGGGCACTAGAAATTATAAGGGTACATTTTAGGGTGCTGTTAAAACCACATGTAGACCTCAGCCCCATCCCTATGGAATGTGGGCAGACAACATTATTCCCTTTGTTCCTACAACCAACCAACAAGATCCCCGCACTCTTTTGGGTTGCATATTTAGATACGGGGTAGTGCTTCAGCCAATTGCCATCCCTTATGATCCCAATATTTTCTACCTCAGAGGGATTTGGATCCCCTTCCTGTAAATTAGGTAAGACCAGGACCATTCCTACTAGTCGTGTGTGTGGTGACAGTGTTTGGATGTCAGGTATGCTCTTATCAGTCCTCTCAGGGTGCAAAAGCAGCGATTTCCACATTTGGATGTCCAGGTCTGTAATGTGTCATCTGTGATAACAGTCTGGCACATTTCCACTGTGGGTTTGGGCCAGATTGTATTGGACTTCTCCCACCAACCATGTGCCATGGGCTGTGCACACACAGTCCCTGCCTGCGCATGTGGAGGCCTGATGTAGGAATGCTGAGCCCTGGTTAATGGCGTGGGCATGGTCTTCTAGAACCTGCATGGATCCTAATAAGATTCTAGCCAGGCTTTCTCCTGTCTTCTGTCCCTGCTGTCTTTCCAATTCATCGGCTCTTAACATAAGCTCCCCCAGTGTGGAGGTCAGGTGATTATTCCCCGCCACTTGATGCAACGTCTGAGAGAGTCAGGCCTCTCTCTTTTTCTTTGTTCCCTTTACTCAGGAGATTCCAAGGGTCCTTCTCATGGCGCCGTTGTTCCACTCTCAAGTGCCGTGTGATATATCTTAGGCAGATTCATTTGTTAACAGTGATGTTTAAGCACTCCTGATCACTATTGGTATCGCTCAAGCTCTTGTAGAACAGGCCTGACTGGGTGCCTTGGTCAACAATCTTGGCTCCTTCAATGATAAGGCTAACCGTGATCGTCAAACATGTTACCAATATTATGGTATTTGTGACCCTGTAAGAGAACATAATAGACGCCGGTCATCACCGGTTAGTCCTTATTATTCTTTGTGTTCCATGTTTCTTAATCTGTGTCCAGTATTTCCACCATGTCCATGCATGAGCACGTATCGCTGGTCATCAGGGCCTTGCAAGGTCCTTGCCAATGGGGTGCTAAGCCTGGTTTGCAGGCAGGGCCCTGACCATTACTTGATCCCCTACTTCTGGCAATCTTTCCTTTCCTCCTGCCTCATCCATTTCCATATCCCTGAAAATCTGCTGGTCCTTAACCTCCTGTCTCAGATCATGCAATTGTTTACACAGCTCTTTGATGAATCGTTTAACCCTTTCCTGAGCTATCCTTACATCCTCACTGCCTGTACAAGTGCCCTCGGGCAGTCCCATGGCTCATCCGGTCATTAGTTCGAATGGGATTAGTCCGGTCACTCAGGAGTAGCCCGCTGTCTTATCAGGATACTGGGGAGCAGATCGGCCCAGGCCTTGCCAGTTTCAACACTAGCCTTGGAGAGTGAAGCTTTGAGGGTCCTATTCATTCTTTCCACCATACCCGAGCTCTGTGGATGGTATGGTATGGTATACGGAACTTTTGCTTAACTCCCAACAGGGCACATGCCTGTTTAATTATTTTACCTGTAAAATGCGTTCAAGTCGGAGTCGGAATTGGAGTCTATCTGCAGGGCTATTCCCCACCAAGGTATAATCTCTTCAGTGAAAATTCTCACTACAGTATTAGCGGAACAATCACTAATGCTTCTGCCCATTGGGTGAGCTGGTCTATTACAACTAAGCAGAACGTCTTGCCTTGGCTGGCGGGGCAATGGTCCGGTAAAGTCTATCCCTTGGCAGCAATACTGCTTCCCACATAGCTCTCCAGCTGTCTGAGGCTGTCTTTAATCTACCAGTGTTTAACAGTTCCACTAATGTAAGTTAACTTACCCAGTCATCACAATGGGCTCGCTAACCTTTAGACCAGGTAGCACAATCGATGCAGCTACACACCAGGATATCCCTGTAATGACAGGGATTGCTTTGTGGAGATTTTTTTTTAAAATGTTTGATCTGTTTTGAAAAGTTCAAATTGGATTGCTGCCAAACTTCAAGACTCCAGTCTTATCTTTATATTTGAGAACAAACTGGCCTTCACAGTTCTATACTAGCACAGTTTGAATTATTTTTAAACAGAAACTCACAGCAGTTTAAATTAATGTCATTTGGTTCTAAAATTTTTAGCTTATAGGCAGTGTATTTTCTTTCAGCATGTTCATAGGCACCTTCCCCATTTTTTGAGTCGCGTCTACAGCCGCTGACCAATTGGATCAGGCATTTCCCAATCCTTAGATAAAAGCAAAAAACTGCGGATGCTGGAAATCCAAAACAAAAACAAAAATACCTGGAAAAACTCAGCAGGTCTGGCAGCATCTGCGGAGAGGAACACAGTTAACGTTTCGAGTCCGAATGACCCTTCAACAGAACTAAGTAAAAATAGAAGAGAGGTGAAATATAAGCTGGTTTAAGGCCGGCGGGGGGTGGACAAGTAGAGCTGGATAGAGAGCCAGTGATCTCCACCTATCAGTTGACCCTCTATCCAGCTCTACTTGTCCCACCCCCCGCCCCCCTTAAACCAGCTTATATTTCACCTCTCTTCTATTTTTACTTAGTTCTGTTGAAGGGTCATTAGGACTCGAAACATTAACTGTGTCCCTCTCCGCAGATGCTGCCAGACCTGCTGAGTTTTTCCAGGTATTTTTGTTTTTATTTTCCAATCCTTCCTTGACCAGTCTCTTGAATCGGTTATATCCACCTGCTTCCATTAGGCCCCCGGGTGTTCATCCACCTGCCACTGGTAACTAAATTATTTATTTGGAGTCAAATCTGGTGGGTACTTTAGAGTTTACTAGGAGTGGAGTGAGTGGATATTGATTATTTCCTCCAACTTGCTCCAGAATCAGTATTTGCAGGTTTTGTCTAGGGATAGGTAGGTCCCTAGTCAGCATTTGTCTCTTGTCCGGGGTGAAAGGGACATACTTTACTGTCATTAGGGTGTTCTCCTGACCGTCCTGCTGGTGCTCGTGTACAATGAGGACCATGGCCACTGGCCCTTTTGTCTCTGTCTCAGGCAAAGCTGAGGGAGCCAGGGCATTATACTCCAGTGGCTGCTCCCAGTCCCAGCCATCATCCTGGCTGTCACATTCTGGAGCCTGTTTTTTCACTCCTCCCCAGTCACAGTCCTGGCGCAGTCACGGTCCTGTATCTCACTTGTTTTATATTGCTTTTTCTCAATCTGATTTTTTACACGTTTATTGAGTCCTAAGTAGCTACTGATAATGATAATCATACATTACTTTGAGTACCCCACTATCCCTTCAGTTTAGCCGGGGTTGGGGGGGTTGGGGGCTGTGGGGGATCCTCCACATCCCATCCTTTCCTTGTCATTTTCTCTATTATTTTCTTATTTTATCTGTTAAAAATGTAGTTATTGGCCCTTCCGGTCCCCATTCGTTCTCATCTAGTCTGGATATGCTATACAGTACCTTGCCTCCGGCCTGCACAATGGCAGTTCTGACCTGCCTGGCCTGGTGTGGCTCTACCTGTCCTGTCGCCTATGAACAGTTCTGAGCTGTCTACTGGCAGCTTGCAGCTAACTGCACACTTCCTGCTTCCTGACCTTCAGCCGACTCTCAGGTTCGCATCTCCGTGAACTGCGTCACACAACCGCTGGGCTTACACACTATCTACGGCTGGTAAAGCAAAAGTACTCACCCAACTGGTGCTTCCAACTGATCGGTTCCTCAGTTGGTGGAGACCCTGCTCACAGCGCCAATGGCTGTGGAGTATCTAAAAGACACTCGACACAGAGTTGACCATAGATTCAGCAGTACTTCTTTATTTGGTACAAGTGTACGCACATGGGAAATGCTCTTTCAGAATGCTCTAAAAGGCAATTCAAAGTTACACAGTTTCTGTCGGTTACATATGCCATCTTTTGGGGTAACTCATCATTAACTCACAATGTTCCTTTCTTGTATGTCAAATTGTTACATCCTTAATTACAATTGAGTTTGCAACATAAACAAGGAATGACCTGTTCACCACCTCTGCAGTTCCGGAGGAAGTTGTAAAACAATCACAGATTGACCTGACCGTAAACACAAATGATGTTCCAAAACAGGTTACCTTGCTTATCTATCCTGACTTTTCACTGCAGTGCCTAGCATTCTGCATATCTTGACCCGGAGGTCAAGATGTCAGTTTATTACAGTATAACTCATAGACCATTTATCAACTTCCTGGCCTGACCAGAAGATCATATTCATTCTGTTTTTCTTTACTGCAAACACTTTTAAAACTTATATCCACAACTCGGCCAAGCCTGCTTAATCCCATGATGCATCCTGATATGCCTCTTCACCTGACACTCACTTTCCAAAGCGGAGATCTTTGGGTGTGCTCTCATGGTGGACAAAGGAAGTGCTACAAAGACACTCTGAGGGCTTCACTTAGGAGTTTTGATATCAACTTCGAGTCCAGGGAGAAGTTTTCCCAGGATCACTGCACCTGTTGCAACCAAATTAAAAAAATGTGGCCTCCTTCGAAAGAAAGCATACATCAGAGGCAGAGAGAGAACGCATGGAGAGGAAATCCTGAGCTAGCAACTTGTCCAAATTCGTCATCTACAGTATCCTGTCTTATTTGTAACAGAGCCTTCCAGGCATGGATTGGCCTCAGCAGTCATTTACATATCCATTGGAATCCTACCAAATACCCTTCATGATGAATATGTCTTAAAACACAAAATGCTGGAGAAACTCAACAGGTCTGGCAGCATCTATAGAGAGTCCATATGGAAGAGTCAGACGGACGCAAAAGGTTAACTCGGTTTCTCCCTCCACAGATGCTGCCAGACCTCTGTTGAGATTTTCATGCATTTTCTGTTTTTATTTTAGCGTTCCAGCATCCGCAGTATTTTGCTTTTATGAATATGGTCATCCTTGCCTTGAAGGACAAACAAATACACACATAATAAAACTGTAATCCTCAAACTTTAGTGATGTTTGGCATAATAACCTGGAACAATTTGTTAAAATTGGTTCCTGGAATAGCTAAAGCAGCCTACAACCAAATGCAAGGACTGCATGGGAATTGCTCAGGGAGTTTCAACTTCCAATGGGCTATTACCTGGTGTCTGGGACCCTCCAAAACTTAGCAGAATAGTTACCCAGGAAAAGTTAGAATGATCAAAACCAACACCAACTCCTGGGTAACTATAGTACTGACACTCCCAACCCCCCCCACTGGACCCCTGACTACCGCCCTGACCCCCTAACCACTCCTTCCATCCCCCTACTAACATCCTGACCACCCTCGACCATCATCCTAACCCCAGCCACCCCTTAACTACCTGACTACCCCCCCTCAAACTCTGACGCTGACCCCCCAACTACTTCCCACCCCTACCTGACTGCTCCCCACCTCCCGACCAACCCCAGCCCACTGGCCCTCCCAATTACCACCCCCAACTAGCCTCCCAACGCACCCCCCCAATGATCCCCCCCAACCCCTGACCCCCCCCTTATTACCCAACTACCATCCCATCTTCCAGCCACCCCGACATCCCCAACCACCCAACTACCCCCCATCTCCCCAACTACCCCCGCTCCCTGACCATCACCCAATTACCACCCCATTATCTGACACCCCGTCCCCTCTGCCCACTGACACCCCTTGACCCCCCCTCAACTATGATTCCCCCCACCTCTGACCACCTGACCCCCACAAGCCACACCCCCATCCACTAATCTTACACAATTACCTTCTTTCCTAGCTTGTTAAAGTGGCTGGGATATTTAAATTTACCATGGGGTGTGATTTTGTCTCTCCTAATGCTCCTACACTACACTGAAGGACTCCAGGAGCAGCTACACTCCACATTTCTCAGCAAGCCTGGGTCAGAAGTCCCAGCGAGAAATGTGGAGCTCCATTCCAAAGTAAGAAAATAGCAGCGGAGCGGCAATCTGACAGTGATTGCCACTCCACAGAAGATTCGGCTAATATTCCTGCAGAAGTTTAAGTTGCATGCTGCACTTATTTTGTTAGACTCTCAAATAGTTGTTGCAGTTGGACAAATAAAATGGAATCTTCTGTGCAGCAACTCTTTACTTTGGATTTAGGTAATTGTCTATGGTCATTTATCCACAAATGAAAAGGAGCCTTAAACTTAAGCACAAATTTGACCTAGTGGAATTAATATTTTGAAGTATCACAATACTGACCAAAACAAATAAAGCAGGAGATTTTAAGACTCACAGGAACAATGGGCTAAAAATTGGTTTCCTCCACTTTTTGGGTTTAGGATCATAAATTATGACCTGCCTGAGCCAGTTCTGGTGGAGGCAGACAGCACAAAGTTGGTGCTGTCATCTCATTTACCTGAAATTAGTTCCCACACTGCTGGCTGCCGCGGAATTGTGTTCATAATATGTGGGAGAACTACCTTTCAGTTCTTGGGATGCATACCAAGATACTGGGTGCATTGGCTGGCCTGCCCGATGGCCTTCTGGCACTGACAAGGAGCATGGGGATTTCCAGCTCCAACTTGGCAGAGTATCACACAGAGCTTGCCCTCTCTGCAGCCTCTGCTTCATCTCCCGGTTGTGTTGCAGCCCCAGAGGCTCTGCAACTGCAGCACCCATAGCTGTTGCAGGCCTTTGTGTGGATAGATCACTAAGTTCTCGGTCCTCCTGGTGATGATGCAGCAACATCCCTGCCAAGTCCAGAAACTCACCAAAGCACTTCCAAAAACATTCTACAGTACTTCCAGAGACTTTGCAATAGCATAAGTTATTCCAAGTTACTTTCCCTGCAAGTTGAATACCTGGCCCTCAAAATAATGCTCCTGCAGGGCCCATCTTGCAGCTGAATGCTTGATCTTTGTTCAGTGATGTACAAACTTGTTAAATGGACTTGCATGGTCCAAATTAGGGCAACATGCATCACATCAACCGGTTGAACAGTGTCATGTTAGAACAGTAGTGGTTTGGGTGCATCCAGTCCACGTGTGTGCCATTCTGAAGAGGTTATGCTGCGTAGGTTCTGCCAGAAGCAGCTGGAAACACAGTAGACACCTCTAGAAGGACAATTGGTTTCCATTGCGCCAATCCAATGGCGCTATGGACATGGATTTCACGCCCAATATCTCTTACAGCAGCAGGAAAGGGCAACGATTGAAGGTAGAAGTAGTAGATTTACCACAGCAGACTCAGACGCTTGAATAAATTGCAGGATTAATGCTTAATGAGAGAGTGATGGCAAAGAAATATCTCAGAGTACATTGTACCTGTAGCATCGATCCAATTGTTCTATGCTACTGTTTATACTCCACGCTGCACTCTAACCACTGGGCTAGTAATCCAGAGGTTAGAGTAATAATCCAGAGAAGATGGGTTGGATTTTATGGCCACAGATTGGCAGCTGAACCTCCCTTCCATAAAATTGGGCGTCATGACATTGGTTCAGAAACCTGATGTCATGAGGCCTGCCTGCAATAATACAGAAGGTGAGCAGAACACGAAAATCGGAAGCCTGCCCACATTCCAAAAATAGCAATTATCTGATTGGTAAGGCAATTAAAGTGCTGGTCAACTGAAATTTTACATGGCGCGTGACATTTTCCAGGCTGGGCATGGGCCAAACTGGGGGATTGAATCTCAGCAGGTAAGCATGGGCAGCATACAAGGGATGAAGAGGGATTCACTCAGAGAAGGAAGGCAGCAGCTAAGCCTGTGCGAGAGGTGAGGAGCTTTTGATTTTGAATCCTGGAGCAACTTCCTAACATGATACATTGCAAAGGAGGCTCTAGAATGGAGTTAAAGTTCAGGGGACTGGAACCACGGAGGAACCTTAAAAGGGAAGGAAGGAAGCTAGGAAGTCAGAGTTCACCGTCCCCTTGTCCAGTGACAGATACACCCTTAAGGAGCTTAAGGGGCTGTTAATTGGTGGTCAGCTGCTTCATCGTTCCCTCCACCCTGCAGGTCCTTTGCAAATTGCAAACTGTCTCAGAGGCAGCAGGATCTTGTTTTCAGATCGCACTTGCATTTGTTCCCACCCCCACTAGTAATTGAAAATCCAGCCCATTGTCTCTAGCATTCTGCAAACAGGTTGAAACCAATTACAGATGTCTTACACAACCTATCCATACCAGTTTCTCCTGCCATCCTATAAAAAGTAAAGAAACAAGCAGCTATTTACATAGTCCCTCTGTTCTAACATCGTCCATTGGAAAGTACACCAACAATAGCCTTTATTACAAAGACAATGCAGATAGGGCAGGCAGCATGCCAGACCTCTGCCTGCTTGCCTTCATCAATCTCTACCTCTGCTAATTCTACATCAGCAGAACCTTGTGCTTCACTGTATGTTCCCTCACCCACATCAACATATATTTGGTATGAGGAGTATTTATTTGCACAAGTGTTTGCTTCAAGTGTGATGATTTGTGCACTAACTGTTGCTCTCCCTGAATGTTATTGCAAACCACCCATGCCTTCTTTTGCGAAGGAAACACATGAAACCAAGCATTGGCTCACAATCAGTGAATAAGGTGTAAATATCATGGCGTAAATCATAGAATACTGTATATGATTAATATGATGCTTTACAGTACTTCAATCTCATCAGGTGTAGTATAAACGCTTGGCATAGAAAGGATTAACGTGAGACTGGGTACAGTACTGCCCACACTGTGATGTAAAGGAACACATGATCCAAGCCTAGAGGGCAATCTTGTACTGAACAGAGATGTGTATATAAGCAAGCATGGAGACAGCTCCTAGCTTAGGCCTTATATTGTATTTATGTATTTGGCTACAATTAGTTAATAAACACTTACTGTTAAACTATACAAGGCTCAGAACCTCTCTGAGACCTGCCAAATTACACACCTTACAACAGCAGGCTGAACACTTTTAACAGCATCCAAGCTATTAATTGTGCAAGTTTCTATTTATTGAGATTAGTGTTTCTCAAGGGTTAAGGGTTAATTGCCATTCTTAATCCTTGCTGTCCTATCATATACACTTTTCACCTTAAAACATAAGAAATACAAGGACTGAGACATGAACTACACACATCTTTCAACATGGTGGCAGTGAAGGATGGACCCTGAAATCCTAAAAGCATGGAAAAGTAATTCTGACCTTATGAAAAACACCAGAAGCGAAGGTGCAGGAGGAGATTGCCAGGGTAAAGCTCTAAAGCAGGATTGGAAGCAGAAGGCAGAAATAAAACTCCACGCTGCAGCAGAAAACCCCATTGAATCCTGCAGAAGTCCAGTTTCAACACCTAAATAATGTAGAGTCAGAAGACCCAGCTGGGGTGAGCTAAAACAAAACTTAATTTCCTGACCAGAAAGAGTTTTAAAAAGCTTTTTAAGTGAGCAGCAGTCAAAACTGTTGTTTTAAAATGAACCACAAACAGCCCGAGCCCCGAGTCTGCACCTGACCACATAGCGGCTGAGCTCTCTCTGATCAATAAAATATATAATTAAATAAACAAATAATCAGCAGTTAAAAAACTCAGAAAAAGCCGGGAATCAATGGTTTCATGACCCGAAAATACTTAGATACTGCGAGGAAGACTCAAAAAAGATCGATCCAGAGAGTCACTGCTAAAAATTTTAAAACACAGAAATCGCGACCACCATTATTGCAGGAGCCTGTCAAAACCGACAAGTGCAGGAAACCTCATTGAGAAGAAGCGTACAGCAGCGCTACCTTGGATTTCCTAACAACATTTAAAGCCAAAAGCACTTTTAATTTTAAATGACCATGGTTCAAAAACCTAACTTACCAGCTGAGTTTGGACTCATGCCAGGGCCAAACCTAACGCAGAATTGGGAGAATTTTTGTTTAATTACCGGAGTACATCAGGTCTAAGCAGGAAATCAGAAGGAGTCCAGGTATAGTCGTTTTGGGAACTTGCTGATGAACTAATCCTAATGCAGTGCATTAATGAATCCTCAACCAGCTTTAATGAAATATTAAAAGCCTTTGACAAATGCTTTAACCTTCAAATTATGGAATGCACAGAGTTTAAAAAGAGAAATAGGAAACCGCCATTAAAAGGTATGAAAATGGAAAAGAAAATTCCCAAGCAAACCACATGATGGTGTTAGAGAGGCAGAGGACATTCCAGAAGTCTTAAAAATAAATCTTTTTGAAAATCCTGTTAAGAAACTGAAATTCTTATCTTAGTTTGAAGTTCAGAGGCTGGGAACCTTGGGCCTCCTGCACAAGCACTGGCTGTGAAATGGCTACACATGTGCAGTTCGATGGCTTAGCATTCTTTTAGCTGAGGACCAGCCTCCCACCCCTGCGCAGAGAAGAGAGGGAGGAACGGTGCGAAAATGCAGGTCGGATGACCTGAATGGGAACGCCATCATAGTGAGTGCGCCCAGGGAGCAGGACACAGGAGCGGGGACAGGGTGAAGGTCCCAAAAGGCAATTCCAGGCAAAGGATAAAAGCCAGAGGACAGAAATAGGTTCCTTAATTGAAGTTAAAGAAAGCAGCAGAGTAATAGGCTCAGACTTCAAGAATGAGATACAGGGAGCAGACTTTAAGCAAACTGGGCACGAGAGGAGCCTGAAGACCCAAGAAGGTAGCCGAAGGTTGGTGATTCTGTGCTGCGGGCGATTGGGGCATAGGTACCCCTTGGAGCAGTGGTGTTCTGCTTGGCACAGCCGTAGATCTGAGATTGTGTATGGAAGTTGAAGCTTGAGTGTACTCGAAGATCCAAGGGGAAAGAATCTTGGAAGATGAGATTGAAACCCTGTGAGGTGGGTCGTTGTTGAAGAGAATTCCAAGGTGAGATCAACAAATGTGGAAATTGGAAACCCTCAGGAGAAAGACAAAGTTTCAGTGAGATTGGTTGGTTCACAATGTGACAAATGCCTGGGTGGATTGTTGAGAAATCCATGGAATCGGGTTTGGTCACATCTGTCATCTATTGTATAGTGTGGTGCATCTGACCACAGTTCGCCTGTTAATTTGTATGTACCTCATACTTGCCCTGAATATTAGAGCATGAGATAGATATTGTAAATTGTTTTATCTTTCTAAACTTGTATAGTAAAGTTCATTTTTATTTGTTCAAAACCCGTGGAATCTTGTGGTTTTATTCACTTAGTAAGTGTCTGGAATCTCAAACTTTATCGACTTTAAACAAAACATTATTGGTCCCTAACCGGATCTCCCCTCACTTCCCAGGGTCTGGTCAAGGATCATAGCAATCCTGATACATTACCTGAACTGCAACAGCAGGTGGCAGTGCTGAGCCACCTGACTATGATTGAAGGCAAAAGGATAGAGTGTTCCAAACAGCAAGTGCAAAAAGAGAAGGATAGAAGCAAGATCGGAAAATGTAGATTTGGAGCTAAAGACCACGAAATGAGAAGGAGAAACACCAGCTACCTCAAATTTACTGACAACCATTGAGTCATTAAAAAATAAAATAGATCAAATCTAAGCTCTGAAGTCCTGCCACATCCAGTCGTGAATGGTGGTGGACAATTAAACAACTCACTGGAGGAGGAGGCTCCACAAATAGCCCCATCCTCAATGATGGAGGAGCCCAGCATATCAGTGCAAAAGAAAAGGCTGAAGCATTCGCAACAATCTTCAGCCAGAAGTGCCAAGTGGATGATCTATCTTGGCCTCCTCCGGAGGTCCCCAGCATCACAGATGCCAGTCTTAAGCCAATTCAATTCACTCCACATGATATCAAGAAACAACTGAAGGCACTGGAAACCGCAACGGCTATGGGCCCTGACAACATTCCGGCAATAGTACTGAAGACTTGTGCTCCAGAACTTGCTGTGCCCCTAGCCAAGCTGTTTCAGTACAGCTACAACACTGGAATTTACCCGGCTATGTGAAAAATTGCCCAGATATGTCCTGTACACAAAAAGCAGGACAAATACAACCCAGCCAATTACCGCCCCATCAGTCTACTCTCCATCATCAGTAAAATAATGGAAGGGGTCATCAACAGTGCTACCAAGCAGCACTTGCTTAGCAATAACCAGCTCAATGATGCCCAGTTTGGATTCCGCCAGGGCCACTCAGCTCCTGACCTCATTACAGCCTTGGTTCAAACATGAACAAAAGAGCTGAACTCCTGAGGTGAGGTGAGAGTGACTGCCCTTGACATCAAGGCAGCATTTGACCGAGTGTGGCATCAAAGAGCCCTAGCAAAGCAGGAGTCAATGGGGATCAGGGGGAAAACTCTCCACTGGGTGCAGTCATACCTAGCACAAAGGAAGATGGTTGTGGTTGTTGGAGGTCAGTCATCTCAGCTCCAGGACATCACTGCAAGAGTTCCTCAGGGTAGTGTCCTTGGCCCAACCACCTTCAGCTGCTTCATCAATGACCTTCCTTCCATCATAAGGTCAGAAGTGGGGATGTTCGCTGATGAATGCACAATGTTCAGCACCATTCGTGACTCCTCAGATACTGAAGCAGTCCATGTCCAAATGCAGCAAGACCTGGACAATTTCCCAGCTTGGGCTGACAAGTGGCAAGTAACATTCACGCCACACAAGTGTCAGACAATGACCATCTCCAACAAGAGAGAATCCAGCCATCGCCCCTTGATGTTCAATAGCATTACCATCACTGAATCCCCCATTATCAACATCCTGGGGGTTACCATTGACCAGAAACTGAACTGGACTATCCATATAAATACTGTGGCTACAAAAGCAGGTCAGAGGCTAGGAATCGTGCGACAAGTAACTCACCTCCTGACTCCTCAAAGCCTGTCCACCATCTACACCACACAAGTCAGGAGTGTGATGGAATACTCCCCACTTGCCTGGATGAGTGCAGCTCCAACAACACTCAAGAAGCTGGACACCATCCAGGACAAAGCAGTCCGCTTGATTGTTTGTGAATGTGGTGCCATTCACTCTCTCCACCACCAACGCACAGTAGCAGCAATGTGTGCCATTTACAAGATACACTGCAGGAATTCACTAAGGCTCCTTAGACAGCACCTTTCATACTCACAACCACTCCTATCTAGAAGGACAAGGGCAGCAGATAGATGGGAACACCACCAACTGGAAATTCCCCTCCAAGTCACTCACCATCCTGACTTGGAAATATATCGCTGTTCCTTCACTGTCGCTGGGTCAAAATCCTGGAACTCCCTCCCTAACAGCACTGTGGGTGTACCTACAGCATATGGGCTGCAGCGGTTCAGGAAGGCAGCTCGCTGCCACTTTCTCAAGGGCAACTCTGGATGGGCAATAAATGCTGGCCCAGCCAGCGAAGCCCACATCCTGTAAATAAATTTAAAAAAACAAGAACCCAGAATGGCAAGAGAAAGTAGAAGCTCTCACAAAAAAGCGTGAAGAATCTCAGAAACAATTGGCAGAAGTGCTTACAGAATGTGAGCTTAAAGGAAAATGCAGAGGAACTATGCTCTGCTAAGAAAAAAACTGATCAATGTAAAGAACCAACTATCGCGTGTGAAAGATGAGTTTGATAAGGGAAAACAAGGGGAGATTGAATACAACATAAGAGGAGACACAGTCGAGGGATTGAAAACGTTACACCAGGAGGGTCAAGGATGTCACAGAGCGGCTGCAGGACATTCTTTTAGAGGAGGGTGAGCAGCCAGATGTCGTGGTCCACATTGGAACCAATGACATAGGTAGGAAAAGGGATGACTTCCTGAAAGTATATTTTAGGGAGTTAGGATGGGAACTAAAAAGATGGATCTCAAGAGCAGTAATCTCAGGATTACTCCCAGTACCCAGTATAAGATTAGGAAGATTGAACAGTTCAACAAATGGCTGGAGAAATGGAGCAGGAGGGAGGGCGTTAGATTTCTGAGGTATTGGGACTGGTTCTGGGGCAAGTGGGACCTGTACAAGAAGGACGGTTTACACCTTAAAAGGACATGTGAATAATGTCCTCCTGGGAAAGTTTGCTCGTGCTGTTGGGGAGGGTTTAAACTAGATTGGCAGGGGGATGGGAACCCGAGGTTTCAGAGAGGAGAGGAGAAAAACTGGCAGAGGGAAGTGTCAACCAATAACACAGACATAGAGAGTAGTATCAAGGTAGATAGAATACTTGGAGAGTTTGATACTTGAGCTTGATTTTTACCCTCAGTGGGCGTGAGCGATTGGCGGGCCTGGGTCCAGTCAGGAAACAGACCCCCGACGCGATCGGCCCACCATCGCGATTTCATGTTGGCTGACCAATTAAGGCCTGCCCAGCGTGAAACACATCTTCCCAATGGTCGGGTGGGGCTGGGCAGGGGCTGCAGCCTGTTAGTGCTGGGCCCAATGGCGACCCAGCGGGTGGTTGAAAAACGGCACAGGCAAGCTCCTTGAAGGCTGCCAGGGAAGAACATATCTTCCGTATTCTGGAGACCGAAGCAGCCAGGCAGGAGGGCAGGTCGGGTGGGCAGTCATCCCCCTGGTTTTCGGACAAGTGCCTCGTGGTCCTCCTAAAGGAGGTGGCTGCCAGGAGGGACACCTTCATCCCCAGAGATGGAAGGAGGCAGCCACCACACCAGACTAAAAAAGTTTGGGAGGAGGTGGCAGCCCGGGTCAGCAGCCACGATGTTGTGGAGTGCTCAAGAGTGCAGTGCCACAAAAGGTTCAATGACCTGCTGCACTTGGGAAGGGTGAGTGCCGTGTTGGTATGGTGTTGAAGTGTTAATGTCTGGCCATCCCCCAGTGGAGCTCAGGTGTGTTAGATTCTGAGTGTCAACTGTCAATGACACTGGAGCTGGCCAAGGGGGTGAGTCCTGGCTGTTTGGACTGAGTGCCTTGCGGCTCAAGGGCCACGACTCAGATGTGCCCTGCAAGGTGTTCCTCAGATGGGGTTGGCCAGGCTGCAATGGTGCTGCAGGTAGCGAGTGAACTAATCAATGCTCCACTGTCCTTTCAGGAGAAGATGAGCCATAATAACATTAAGAGGTTGCAGACAGTGGAGATCCCCCAAACCTCCTAATCCTGAGCAGATTCGAGCAGGATGCCTTGGAGCTGGAGAGGTGCCACCTCGGTCAACCGGTTGTGGAAAGGCTGGGGTGCCAGACGAAGGTAAGAGTGCAGTGCACAGAAATGAGAGTTTCGGATGGTGCAAACACTCTTGTGTAGTCTCTTCATGGATGGGAGCCTCAAAACTGGAGTCCCCATTGACCATTGAAAGATGATAGCACTATGATATCCATTGTCTCACCAGGGTGACTGGCATGTACAGTGACAGTGTAATGACTTAAACTAATGACATGTTGTTGTTCTCCCTTTGATTCACCAGCAGGCACTCGATCGCAGGACCCTGAAGAGCCACCCGACGCCAGCAAATCGCCGGGCTTCATCTGCACCTGCGTCACACCTGCTCTCTGAACCAGGCACCAGCTCAGGTACCAGCAACTTGGTGGGCGTTAGACCTTCGGCTAGAATGTTGGTGCACAGCGGTGAGGGCATTTCACACTCGCTTGAGGTGCAGGGGGAGGCAGAGCGTGCCCAGGGCGCGCCCAGGGCGCAGGCAGTTGTAGGACTGCTGGAGACCAGGACGATGCTGAGTTGAAGGCTGATGATGAGCCTCTGGAGTTGTCCATTAGGCAGCAGATGCTGGATGTCCAGCGGGATGTGCAGGAGGATCTGGTGGAGTGCCTTGATCTTTGTTGTGGAGGAGTCCATGCAGAGCATGAGCACTGTGCTGACCCTCATGGCCAAGCACAATGACTCCTCCATTGAGAGAGTGGTGACTCTCAGGGAGAGGCTGCTCCAGGGACAGAATCAGGGGTTCCTGGTGTTGCGCTCAGACCTGTAAGCCATCAAACAGGCAATGACCTCAGCTGGTCAGTGCCAGCATGGGAGATGGAAGAGGCACCCAGTGCCCCAGCTAGGTACCGGTCCATCATTGGCGAGCAGGGAAATCCAGGGTGGCCTCACATTGGTGCACGAGCTGCTTGTCATCATTGCGGGCTTCTTTCTGGGCACGCTGGATGACGGCAGCAGCTACTCCACCCCTCTGCCAGTGACATTGGCATTTGATGAGGCTGCGAAAGCTGGAGAGATGCCAGCCATGGCACTGGCCGTTCCCTCCCAGGCAGGGCCAACACAGGCTCCACTGGCCAAAGGGCAGCCGCCAAGGTCATCAAGGCTAACAAGACAGCAGGCCATCTCCAATGCCACTGTCAGCGAGTATGTGGTGGGGGGCGGGGAGTGGCACCAAATGGGTTCAAATGAAAGGGTCCAGGCATCGGAAGCGCATCTTCAGAAGGCCTATGGTCCTCTCTATCACCAGCCTTGAGGAGGCATGACTCGTATTGTAACGCTGCTCTGTCTCTGTTCTTGGGTGGCAGAGAGGTGTCATGAGCTACCTTTTCAATGGAGCCACCTTGTCACCCAGCAGCCATCCATCCAGTTGGGCTGGAACACTGAATAGCCTTGGCACCTGGGAATGCCTCGGGATTTGGACGTCATGGGAGCTGCCAGACTTGCAGAATCTTGGTAACTTGCACAAACTTGCAGAATCAGCATCCTGTGGTCACACACTATCTGGACGTCCATGGAGTGGAAGCCCTTCCTGTTGACGAAGGCACCCAGCCGACCCGCTGGCGCCTTGATGGCCACATGTATGCAGTTGATTGCACCCTGGATGCGGACGAACCCAGCGATTACTGCAAACCCTCTGGCTCACTCAGCCTGGCTGGCCTTGCCCATAGGGAAATGAATAAATGTCATTACCCGCCTGAACAGAGCTTCTGTTACCAGCTTGATTCCACTGTGGACAGCTGATTGGGAGACTCCACACAGATTCCCCACTGACCACTGGAAAGAGCTGGAGGCATAGAAGTTGAGGGCCACTGTGACCTTCAGAGCCACTGGCATGGGGTGTCCATCCACACAGTCGGAGCTGATCTCAGGCCCAATCATCTGGCAAATGTAGGTCACAGTCTCCCTGGAGAGGCGAAGCCTCCTTCAGCATTGCACCTTGGGACATATTGAGGTAACTGCATCGCCGCCTGTAAACTCTGGCAGCAGGATAGTGGCGTCTTCTGCGGCCCCTTCTGCCTTGGACTTCCTGCTGGCCCTGTGCCCCTTGTGACTGCGCCTCTCCTCTCACATGTCGTTCCCCTGGAAGCTGCAATGGGCCACCTGGCCTCCTCTCCCTTCTGCCCCTCTCTTCCTCCTCAGAGGAGGTGCCTCCAGCGGAGACCACAATCCCCATTACCAGGCTTACAGAAGGCTTTCTGGTACCTGGAAGGATCTACGCGGTCAAAATCCTCCAGGGGCCTTGGAGACACCTGAAGTCCTGAAATGAAGCCTAGAAATGCTAAGAATACTCCAGAATGCTAAGAAGCAACCAAACTCCTCACTACTCACACTGGCAATGCTGCTGACCCTTTTTATCCCACCCTCGGATGAGGTTTTGCAAAATGTGGGCTGCCCACCTGTCCCTTTTGCCCATGCAAATAGCGCGAAATCGCACAGACAATGTAAAATCTGGATCAATTGGCTTTTTAATGGCCTTAAGTGGCATTTTAATTGATGGCAGGCGCAGCTCCGACAGCCATGCACGCCCACAGACCTGAAGATTGCACGCGTGCAGGATGATGTCGGGACACTTGCCCAACGTCTTCTCACGCTATTTTATGCCCGATTGGGTCGGGCACGCGCCCACCCACGAGGCATAAAATTCTACCCTTGGAGAATTAGAATAGGTAATAGTAGGCAAATGGAATTATGATATTATTGCCATAAAAGAGACCTGCTCAAAGAAGGGCAGGACAGAGCATTAAATATTCCTGGGTACAAGGAGAGACAGGAAAGGAAGAAAAGTGGGGGAAGTGGCAATATTGATTTAAAGATGGCACTACAGTACTGGAGAGAGAGGATGTTCCAGAGGGGTCAAGGCTGGAATCTCTCTGGTTAGAGGTAAGAACTGAAGAAGGTGCAATAACATTGATCAGTGTAATATATAGACCACCAACTAGTGGAAGGGATGTGGAGAAACAAATTTGCAAAGAAATTACAGCGAGGTGCAAGAATTATAGAGTAATTATAATGGGGGACTTCAGTTATCCAAATCTAGACTGGGATAGGAATAGTGCAAAGGGACATGAGGAGCGCAAGTTCCTGGATTGTGTTCAAGATAATTTTCTGCAGCAGTATGTTTCTGGTGCAATGAGAGAGCATACACTTTTGGTCCTGGTTCTGGGGAGTGAATTGTTTCTGGCACAACGAGAGGACATGCACTTTTGGTCCTAGTTCTGGGGAATGAATTAGCCCAAGTGGATCAAATATCATTGGGAGAGCATTTAGGGGACAGTGACTATTGTATCATAAGGTTTAGGTTGGCCATGGAAAATGACAAGGCACAATCCAGAGGAGGGATAATTAATTGAGGGAAAGCCAACTTCAATGGAATGAGAATGCCATCTGAGTTGAGTGAGTTGGGATCAAATGTTGGCAGAAAAGATGGTGGCTGAAAAATGGGCTACCTTCAAAGAAAAGGTATCGCAGACAATGTCATGGTATAATCCCTCGAAGGAGAAAGGTAGGACAAGTAAATCCCGAGCGCCCTGGATGACGAGAGAGATAGAGGTGAAGATGAAAAGGAAGAAGTGTGCGTATGGCAGATGTCGGGTAGAAAATACAATGGAGAATCAGGCTGAATATAGAAGGACCAGAGGAGAAGTGAAGAAATTAATGAGAAAACCAAGGAGAGAGCATGAAAAGAGACTAGCGGCTAACATAAAAGGGAATCCCAAGGTCTCCTATAAGCATGTAAATAATAAAAGGATGGTAAATGAAAGATTGGGGACAATTAGGGGCAAAAAGGGAAATTTGTATGTGAAGTAGAGGTATTGTAGCAGAGGTATTGAACAAGTACTTTGCATCTGTCTTTACAAGGGAAGAAGATGCTACCCAGCCCAAGTTGGGAGAGGAGGTAACTGGTACACTAGAGGAATTTAGAGTTGAGAAGGAGGAGGTGTTAGAAAGGCTAGCTTTATTTAAAATAGATAAGGTACCAGGATCAGATGAGATGCATCCAAGGGTACTGAGGGAACTGAGAGTGGAAATTGCAGAAGCACTAGTGATAATCTTCCAGTCTTCCTTTGATACAGGGGTGGTGCCAGAGGACTGGAGAATTGCAAATGTTATATCCTTATTCAAAAAAGGGTGCAAGGATAAAGCTGTAACTACACACCAGTCAGTTTGACCTCAGTGATAGGGAAACTTCTGGAAACTATAGTTTGGGATAAAATCAATAGTCACTTAGACTATTAAGGAAAGCCACCATTAAGGGAAAATCATGTTTAACTAAATTGCTGGAGTCTTTTGAGGAGGCAACAGAGAACGTTGATAAGGGAAACGCTGTTGATGTGGTGTATATGGATTTTCAAAAGGCATTTGATACAGTCCACACAACAGACTTGTGAACAAAATTCTAGGTCATGGAATAAAAGGGAAAGTAGGCATTTGGATAAGAAATTCGCTAAGTGACAGAAAACAGAGAGTAGTGATAAATGCTTGTTTTTCAGATTGGAGGAAGGTTTGTAGTGGAGTTCCCGAGGGGGTCAGTGTTGGGACCCTTGCTCTTCCTGATGTATATTAATGACCTAGACTGTAGTGTGCAGGGCATGACTTCAAAATTTGCAGATAATACAAAGATTGGAAACGTTGTCAACTGTGATGAGGATAGCCTTGAACTTCAAAAGGACATAGACATGTTGGTGGATTGGGCAGACAAGTGGCAGATGAAGTTCAATGCACAGAAGTGTGAGATGATTCATTTTGGTAGGAAGAATATGGTGAGACAGTATAAAATAAAGGGAGAGACTCTAAAGAAGGCGCAAGAACAGAGGGAACCAGTGTATAGGTGCATAGGTCATTGGAGATGGCAGGGCAAGTTGAGAGAGTAGTTAATAAAGCATATAATATCTTAGGCTTTATTAATAGGGGCATTGAGTACAAGAGTGAGGAGGTCATATTGAACTTGTATTAGACACTAATTAGGTCTCATCTGGAGTACTGTATCCAATTCTGCGTAATACTTGAGGGAGGATGTGAAGGCATTAAAGAGGGCACAGAGGAGATTCACAAGAATGATTCTAGGGATAAAGAACTATAGCTATGATGATAAATTGGAGAGGTTTGGACTCTTTTCCTTGGAGAAAAGAAGGCTAAGAGGAGACTTGAAAGAGGTATTCAAGACCCTGAGGGGTATGGACAGGGTAAATAGTGAGAAACTGTTCCAACTCAAGAGAACATCAAGAACTGGAGGGCATAGATTCAAAGTAATTGCCAAAAGGAGTAAAAATGACGCAAGGAAACATTTTTTTCACCCAGAGGGTGGTTGGAGTCTGGAACGAACTTGCTGAAAGGGTGGTGGAGGCAGGGTCGATCAAGGTATTCAGAAGGAAATTAGACTGCTACCAGAAAATAAATAATGTGCAAGGTTACCGGGATAAGGCAGGGGAGTGAGACTAGGTGGAATGCTCTTTCAGAGAGCCATGCAGATTCGATGGGCCAAATGGCCTCCTTCTGCACTGTAAAGATTCTGTGATTCTGAACTGATGGGAACATTGGAGTGTCACTCACAGGAAGTAGGACATTTGAAAGAGGACTTGAAACACCTAAATGAAAACCTTGTAGAAACAAATTCAACAAAGGTAGATCTTCAATTAAAACTTAATGAACTTCAAGCATCAGAAGTCTCTAATAAGCATCATGGAAAAAGACCTGAAACAGGAGAAAGAATTGTTGATGTATCAGAACAGTGGCTTGAAAGCAGAATTAGCAACCAAAACTGATGAAATTCTTGAACTTCGATCCAATCTGAACATCATGATGGATGAGATGTGCAGTATGGAAGAGCAAATACAGGCTTTGAAAGCAGGTAAGGAAAATTCCACGAAACAGATTGAAGATCTAACAAATGAATTGAAGAAGTCTAAGGAGCAGTCAGTAGACATGGAAGGAACATGCTGAAAAGAACTGAATGCCCAGGTGAAGTTGTTAAATGTATATAAGAGTTCCACAGATAACTCTGAAACAAAGACAACTGAACTTACCAGAGTAGTTGCTGACGTGAATGAAAAGAATCATAAGCTCGAAAAACAACTGGAAAATAAGAGAGTAATCAAATTTTTGGCTAAAGTTGAGAAACAAGTGGGACTGAAGGTTCCATTCTCGAAACAGAAACTCTCACATAAATCACAGCAGACCGCACATAGGAAGAAAAACAGAATGAACGCTATGGACGAGCTGAGAGTTTGTTCTCCCTGTAAGGAATAGGATAAACCAATGACCATCGATAACACTGGATGGGGAGTTGAGGAGGAGCAGTTCAACTCCAAAGAACAAAAAAAAGAGAATTGAGATCAACCGGCCAAACGCCAGAACGCCCACATCCAAAACAACCTCCTATTCAACAAGGGTTACCCAATAAAACAGAATCTACCACTCCGTCAACTGTTGTAAAGACAAGGTCTGGAAGAACTATAAAGCCTCCAGACCACCTAAATCTGTAAACACAGAGACATGACGGGGGCAGGGAGAATGGGTCGTAGAAGTAGTGTAAATATATTGGGTAAACGGGAATGCATTGTAAATACATTGGATAAAGACTTGGAGCGGAAGTGTAGTATAAGGGTCTGGCATAGAAAGGTTTAATGTGGGACTGGGTATAGTACCACCCACATTGTGATGAAAAGGAACACGTGACCTGAATCTAGAGGGCAGTAGAAGCATAGAAAAGTTATGGTGCACAAAGAGACCATCATAACTGCGCTGGCCAAAAAGGGAAAAAAAAGAAACTAGCCACTCATTTTAATCCCACTAGTCTTGTATTGGTGAAAGATGTGTGCAGAGGCAAGCATAGAGACAGCCCCTAGTTTAGACCTTATACTGTATATATTTACAATTAGTTAATAAACACTTACAGTTAAACTGTACAAGACTCAGAACCTCTTTGTGAGATCTACCAAACTACACACATCTTACAACAGCAGGCTGAACACTTTTAACAGCATCCAAGCTATTAATTGTGCAATTTTCTACTCATTGAGATTAGTATTTCCCAAGGGTTTAGGGTTAGTCACTATTCTTAATCCTTGCTCTCCTATCATTTACATTTTTTACCTCAAAACATAAGAATTACAAGGGCTAAGGTGCGATTATTTATTATGTGCTTTTTGAAAATATCCCTAAACAGCTATTATTTAACTTCATTTTCATATATGTTCTTCAAGACATAAGGACACATTGATTTATCCTTTGGCTTTTCATTCCTGGTTTATGTAAATACAACATTTTTAATAAATCTGTGAAACGAATACCGCTTAACTTCATCTTCATCTATTTCCTTTTGCTGTTATTTTACAGTAACATTCTTGCCAAATTTTGTCACTCTTTTCATGTCAGTAAAGTTACTCTGGATGCACATCCAGTTCCGCGCTGTAATCAGGCCCAAGTTCATATGCTTTGTGACACATTGCCAAACTTTTTGTCTCCAAAATGTTCCCGTGATCTGTCCTGCCTGAATGAAAATGTGCTCCTGTTTCTTCATGACTCAATCCACAAGGACACAGTCACTGAAGCATTCCTTTCAATTTTGATACTGAACACTAGAGTAAAATTTTGAGTGCTTACCAACTGGATTAATGAAGTATTCATCATTTATATTGGTTAAGTTGCTCATTAGCTGCTTGAGTAATACAAAATGGGGATTATTACAGGTGTACCATATTTAGCCTATTTATTGTCTTTTCATTAATAAAGTTGTGTTGCACAAAGTTGCCCACTTAATTACTTCTCTTACTAACCATTATGATTGATAGTCCATTTAAATCTATCCAAAGAAAGTTTCTTTATGTTTCTTGTTAAAAGACAAAATAATAGGCTCTGGGGCCAGAATTTTCCCGTCGGAAAGGAGGCGGGATGGCAAAAAAGCGGCCAGCGAGTGGCATGGCTGGAAATCCCACCTCCGTTTCGGCCTTCTGCCATTTTGTGCAACACAGCAAAGGACATGGGCTGAAAGCAGACCCGTGCCTATTAAATGCCTCATTAAGCTCATTGAGGCCACAGCAAAAGTCCGATTTAAATCGCTAAAGCTATTTTCACGAAGTAGCCGGGAATCAGGAGCCCTTAGTGATCACGCCCAGTGAGCAGAGGCGTGAATAGTGACGGAACTGAGACAGCAGGCAGGGAAGGTGTGTAAAACTATTTGAATTGTTTGAACTGGCTGAAAGGTCTCCATTTATCTGCTCAAAAGTTGCAAGAGCTTATGAAGGGAGGGTATAAAAGGCAGGGGTGAGGTCACTAATATCTTAGGGGCTTTGAATATAAATGCCATTGCCTGTGCAAAGGGGCATTGAACCAACCTACTGGCAACATCACCTGGACAACAGAGAGGGTGCATCTGAAAATGGGACTTGCACTATCACGTGTACAGGCTATTGAAGCAACAACATGATCAGCAATGAAGGGTGCCTGGGTATTAGGAGTGCACAGCCAGAGCCATGGAGGAGAAGGAGAGACTACCTGGAGTACAGGACATAACAAAGCAGGTGAAACTACCTGGAATATCAGAAAGGCAGTGCTGAGAGAGACTACCACAGACTTCTGTGCCTCATCAATGAGGAGCTCACACCTTGCTCCAATCATAGCCCGGCCCTAACTGTAGCAGTCAAAGTAACTGTGGCCTTGAATTTCTTGGTCTCTGGCTCATTTCGGGGCTCAGCCACTGATCTGACATTTTGCAGCTGGTTGCACACTGCTGCATCACGCTGGGCACAGATGCCCCCTTCACCAAGCCTGGAGACTACAGATTCCCCACCAATAGGGCTCTCCAGATTTGCCACGATTGCCAGGTTCCCATAAGTGCAGGGCATCATTGACTGATCATCCATGAGAGAGTCCAGTGAGATTTAATAACAGGAAGGCCTACCACTCCATGAATGTACAGCTGGTGTGTGACCACAAAAAAAAGTTCCTGCATGTCTGTGCACACTTTTTACTGGAAGCTTCCATGATGCATATATTCAACACCAGGTACTCTTCCACATCACTTCCATCTCACCCCAGGTCCATAAGTGGATTCTAGGGGACAATGGCCACCTTCTGAGACGATGGCTCCTCACCCCTGTATGTGCGCCATGAAATGTAGCCCAAAAGGTTTTATAATGACAGCCATGTGCTGACAAGAACCCTCAAAGCACTCATGGACCTACAATACTCAGTTGCCAAGGTTTCTCACATGATTGTAATCTGTTGTGTGCTGCACAACATGGCCCAGCAAAGGGGAGTGACCCTTGAAGAGGCAGAGAGAGCGTTAAGTCTGATGTCCTTTGAAGAAGAGGTTGACCAGGATGTGTGAGAGGATGGGGCAGGGGAATCGGAGGGGCCTTCTGCTGCTTGAGGTGGTCCAGGTGACCATGGAGGTGGCCGAGCCTGAGGTGTCACAACGAGGTCTGTCCAGGAAGTCAGTATAACACAGGACAATCTGATCCGCAAATGTTCAGCGGAGGAACTCCGAGACCTGCTGGTCTAATCACAAGACTGTAAATGCAGCAAGCATGTGCTGACACAAGAGAGACAACTGTGCATCCAGCCTATGCAATCTCTCCATCACTGAGAGATGGACTACTGCCTGGTGTCTTCACTGTCAATGGTGAGAAACCATTGTTGCATTTACAAACTGTCACTACTGTTTAGCACAAATTATAAAGAGAAGAAATCCCATTGTAATGAACAGTGAATTTATTTACATGGTGTGTTAAAGTTAATGACCCAAATCTTCCAGTCTCCGGATCTTCGGAGACCGGATATATGACAGAAGATGCATGTTGGGACCCTGTGGAAGTCCTGACACACAAACCTACGTGAGAATTGCCTGGTAAGTTAAGACTTCCGATGGGCAATTCCCTTGCTCCCTGGGACCCTCTGCAACAGTCACTGACTCTGAGTTAGAGTCAGACTTTGGACAGATCTGCGGTACTTACCTGAGTCATTACCCAGGAAATGTTAGACAGATTAAAACCTAGTCTAACAACACCTGGGTAACTATACAACTGATGCCCCAGTCACTCACACCGACCCCCTGACTACGTCCCCTTAACACCCCAGCCTCACCCTGACCCACTACCCCTCCCAACCTGACCTGTCTGCTGCCCACTAACCTGAATAGCCCTCCAAACCACCTGGCTAACATGCTGAACCCCCCACCCCCCCAACCCAACTTACCCACCTGCCCTCTACCACTTACCCACCTACCCACCCTGCTGACCTACCCACCTACCTACCTACCCAGGATGCACCTCACCCACCTACTCATTCACTAACTCACCCATTCATCCACTCGCCCACTCACTCATCAATTCACTAACATTCAAACTGGACCTTTTATACTTACCATACAGCAGGTGTAAAAAGTGGGCTTGTCTTGTCTGCCCTTGACTCTACTCTGTTCTGACGGAGTTCCCAAGAGAGCCTGCCATTTCTGTGAAATCCGCAATCGGAAGACTGCAGTGGAAATGCACAGAAGTGTCAGTTGGGGGAATTTCTGAGCACAGTGGTAATCCGACCATCATTGCTGCAGCTCAGAAGATTCAGGTCAATATTTGCCTGCAATGTGTACAACTCACCACAGTGATGCACTTGGTGATTTACCTGACGTGTTGCCCTCTGCATTTGGAAAGCACTAAATTGTTGTTCCTTTGTTACCTCAGTGGAAGTAGAGGCAGCCTGTTCACATCTCTGGCTTCCTGACTGTGAAGTGGGTGTTTTTGGGGCCTCTCCTGGGACTGCTCTGACTGCATCTCTGCAGGGGCAATCATTGTCACCAGGGCCTGTCACACAGTTGCACCCTATGTCAGAAGGGCCAAGGTGGCTGAGGATGAAGAGGGACCCTCATCATCCTCTTATCACTTCGTCAGCTCTTGGTAGACATTCTCATTGACCAGACAGAGCCTGTTTCTGGGATGCAGCTGGCATCCCCTCCAGCTAGCCTTAGGCTGCCTGTGCAAATGTCCTGTCTGGGCTGCTCAGCACTTCATGTATTCGATGGACGTTGGCGCTCATGTTATGAGATAACTGGTCCAGGCACATAAAATGCCCTGCAACCTGTGCATGACATCCTGCTGTCTTGTACACATGACAGATACTGCCACATCTGGTTCACCATGAGGTTGGCCATTCTTTCATGCGATCAGCTCATGCATTCAAAACGCTAGGACATGGCTGAGCTCATCTGCAGATGGATCAAGGAAGCATGTTGGAGATTCATCTGTCACCATAAGCACAAGTGAGATTGTGGCATAGTGGTAATTTCACTGGACTAGTAATTCAGGGGCCCAGGCTAATGCTTTGGGGGCATGGGTTCAAATCCCACCATAGCAGTTGGTGGAATTTAAATTCAATTAATCTGGAATTGAAAGGTGGCAATGAAACTATCACTGATTGTCATAATGCACTAATGTTCTTTAGGGAAGGAAATCTGCCATCCTCGCCTGGCCTACATGTGACTCCAGATTCACAGCATTGTGGTTGACTCTTAACTACCCTCTGAAATGGTCATAAGCCAGCTAGTTCAGGGGATGGGAAATAAATCACCTTGCCAGTGATGCCCATGTACCATGAAAGAATAAATACATTGTTTTAAAAATGCTGAAAGGTCTCTCCAAGGTGAGTGTCCTGGGAAACATTCCCCCACAGGTGAGGTGCAACATGTGTTCTGTTATCCATCAGCTGCTGGGCTTGTTGCAGGCTCTATGACCAAGGACTGAGTTGACTTCTTAGACCTCTCACTCACCTTTCTGTCATGCCTGGCAATGCTCCCCATGACACTGAACCTCTGCGATGTCAATCCAAGACCGTTTGGTTTTTGAAGGTGAGGGTTTGGCTGTTTGAGAATTTGATATTCCTCCTGTGGCTGACCTCATCTATAATCAGCTGGAGGTCCCCATCTGTGAGCCTTGGAGCTGGCGCTCCCTGATTCACCTGGCTGCTGCCTGACTGATGTTCTGGTATTGGATTGCACAAATTACACAGGTCAGTTCGTGTATTTGCTTCATGGCGAGTACAGCAGCAGCTAGGCAAGAGTACATGAATGTGAGAAGTTAGTGAGTTGTGGGTTCCTTACGAGTGATGGGCAGATTGTGTGAAGGTTTGGTTGCCTCACAGTTCATGTTGCAGGCCGTCATGGAATGGGTTCTTGCTGTGTGGCAAAGTGAATGGGAAACAGACTCCTTGAGGTATATTACTGGCTATCCCTCACTCATGGGGATGGTTGTTTTGCACAAGTCCAAAGGTGGCTGCTGAGGCCAATTCGGGATCTACAAACTTAATGGCACATAGGGCATTTGTTGTCATGTGGGATGTCTGGTCGTGCATTATTAGTTCGGGTCAAGGCATGTTCTTTTCACCGCTCTCACTTTTCCTCCTTTTTGTCCTCATTGGGTCTCAAAATGCTGGGATCCTTCCCACAGATTTCCACCATCTGGTTTGGTCCAAGATGATGGTCTCCCAGGCGTTGATGTGAATGTTTCATTTCTTCATTTGTACACTTCCATTGGTAGAGTGTGAAATTAGGATTTCCCAAATCATTGTCCAGTCAGTGTTCTCTGTTCTCAAAGTGGAAGGGTGGTCAGATGGGATTACTGGGAGGGTCACAACTTTATGGATGTCCATGGAGAGCAACTTCTGAAATGGGCTCCTGTGCTCTACTACAGCGTCTGCAGCTGCACATGAAAGAGCGAGGACAGATGCAGGGGGAGCAAAGACAGGTTGGGTCATCAGTTTAGTTGTGAGGGGCTTCTGAGGAAGCAGACTAAAGGCTACAATGAATCTGCAATGGTTTGATTATTTCATTAGGGCTCAATGATGCTGGGCCACCTTTCAGAGAGGCATTCAAATATTGCACAACAAAGAGAGATGAAGTATTGTTACAACCACATGAGGAGGGGTAAAAATGACTCCCTTATTCTACCACTCCAGGTCTGACGGTAACAAGGTTTTTGTGAATTTAGAGAGGATGTGCATTGTCAATACTGCAGGAGTCCCACTATTTACACTTTCAGATTTTAAATAATTAGTCAAACAGGTTTTCTTAGGTTAAACAAAGAACAAGGTAAGTTTATTGAAACTATTTCCCCAAAATAAAAAAATTATGTACATCGCAACCACCATTCATATTCCCTAGGCCTATGCACACACTAGTACAGGTGATAGAATAAGAGAATAGTTTAAGGGCACTTTACAGTTCATGAAGAAGATAAAACAAAGGAGTATAGATTAGCTGTTCTTTTGCTGGTCTTATGTGGTGATTCCATGTTGCAGCCGTTTTGTTCAGTTGTCTTCCTAGAAGAAATTGTATGGAGCAGATTCCCACATTTTATTCCCAAAAGATCTCGGTTTGCGGTGGATTTCTCATTTCAAAATGGTTAATTTGCAAATCCGGGCACAACACTTCTGTGAGGGAGAGAGAGAGAGAACAAACAGCTATTTTCAGTCTGTTTCAGTACAGCATTCTGATCTCTGAACCCTCCTTGGTAACACAGTCCCTTAAAGTACCTTAAAGGCTGTAGATTCCAGGGAAATTCTATATCCATGTCTGCTGCAGTCATTGTTTTTAGAACAGCTAATTGCATTTTGATATCTCTTCTCAGGAACTTTTGAAAGTTTCAGGATAGTGCAAGGTCAACAGGAGATGGGGTCTTTCACATTCTCCAGGTGGTTGAGTGTCTGTTCTGTTTCATCCCACTTGTATATTGCAGCTGTTTGGCAGTCCTCCATTGTCTTAATAAGGTTTCAGTTTATTTTTAAAAATGCAGCCAGAAAGAGAATTTTTTTTTTGAAAAAAAAGCACATTCTCGTAACAAAATGAAGGTCAATACTTGCATTCCAAGCTATGGCCAACACTTTTAAGCCACTTCAATATCTGTCAGCATTGACATTGAGCAAGTTTTTGTCCTTAAACAAAGGTGGCAGCTGAGGTGGGACTTCCAGTGGGCCTGCTCCAGAATCATCATGCCTCCAGTTCTCATTCAGGTCAATGCAGCAATAGACCCGCCTCCAGGTTAATTAAGGCTTCTAGGACTGCAAAAGCTCATTACCCAACAGCCTGAAAACAGAGGTGGTAATGTAACTCCAATTCGGTCCCGATTCCCACCTGCCATTGGAAAATTGGACTCTAGTTATCTAAACTGGCAGAAACATCCAAACTCCAATCCCTTACAGTGGGAATCTTGCCAAGCAAAATTATTCAACGACCGATAAAGACCAAAAAGCTACTGAACAGGTACAAAAAATAATTTAAAAGGCTTATGGAATGTTTAATTAGCCTTCACCACAAATAAGGTGGAATACAAAAGAGTGGCAGTTATGTTTCATTTGTCTGAAGCTCTGTTTGGACCCCATCTGGAGTATTGCATTCAGTTCCAGGCATCACTCAGGAAGTTATATTAGCCTTGGTGGGGATGTGGCACGATTCACCAAAATGATACCAGGGCTAAAAGGGTTAATTTATGAGGACAGGTTGTATGAATTAGGCTTGTATTCCCTTGAATATAGAAGATTAAAAGATGATCTATTGAGTACTTCAAAATGATAAAAGGATTTGATAGAGTGGATAGAGAGAAACTATTTTCTCTGGTGGAGCACTCCAGGATTAGAAGTCATAACTTTAATATGAGAATTAGACCATTCAGAACTAGGCCAATCAGAGTTGATGTCAGGAAGCACTTCTTCAAACAAAGGCTAATGGAACACTTACACACAAAAAGCTGTTAAGGGTAGGTCAATTAAAAATTTTAAAACTAAGATTGATTTTTTTTAGGCAAGGATATAGAACTAGGGTGAGTAAATGTAGTTAAAAAACAGATCAGCCATGATTCAATTAAAGGACAGAACAGGCTTGAAGGGCTGAATGGCTATTTCATCATTTTGCTTTTAACCACTGAAGTTTTATGGTATTTTTGAAGGACTGGTGGACTGGTCAATGTAATGGACTGGTCAGTACCCCTATATGGTGCTTTTGTTTTATAAATGCTTTTTTTCAAATTTGTATGCAAATAAATTGAATTAATAAGGAACCTATTTACAGCTTTTTTCATGAGTCGCACCAAAAGGCCCCTATTCACTTTGAAATTCTAATAACTAATTCAGGTTATCCTGACAGATTCATTATGGATGATTTGCAACTGCCATCGCCCTTTCTCACCTGAAAAATGGCCAGCCAGCAGAGAAAAACCTATCCTTTCCTGGCTCTAGTTCAGCCAAAGATAATTTTTTTTAAATGCTATCATGATAACAGCTGAGAGGAGCAACAATATGCTATCTCTAAGAATGTTACTTGCTGGAATTTGCCCATTTATGATGACATAGGCCAGAAACATCACATTCATGATATGCTGCTGGTCTTTCCTACCTGATACCTCATCCTTTTTGTCGAATCCATATCTTTTAGAAAATAGATCAAGGCAGATAACCTGTCCACTTGTCACACCAGCCTAGTCTTAGCTGTGAAGTCAGCCCGGATTTTCCGCAAAGTGGCAATCACCATAGACTGCCTCTCTGCTCCTAATCTTTTGCGCCCTGACTCTGCTCCACATTTCTGGCTGGGCCCTGACTCTGCTCCACATTTCTGGCTGGGTCTTCCAAGGCCGGCTTCCTCAGAAATGCGGTTCGTACCACAGTCCCACAAAGAGCTTCATCGGAGCGCTACAGTGTCTAGGGGGAGACAAGCCATGCCCCTTTTTATAGCACTTGCTGCCTTAAGATAAGTTTAAATATCCACTGGGAATGAGTGAATGGGCAGGGTGTTAGGGTAAGTCAATGGGTGAGGTAAATGCGTATGGTGAGTGCGGTGGGCATGGGTAGGGTGGCTGGCGGGTAGGATGGTGGGGTCGTGGGTGGGCAGAATGGCAGATGGGTAGGATGATAGGTGGGTAGAGTGATGGGTGGGAGTAGGTGGTAGGCGGGTAGGGTGACAGTTGAGTATGGTGATAGGCAAGTGGGGTAGCAGGTGGGTTGAGTTGGGAGAGCTTGTCAGGTTGGGAGCTAGTTAATTCTGGCCAGGGGATAGGAGGCTGGTGGGGGCTAGTCTGATCTGATCAAGAGGTGCAGTTGGGTTGGATCGGGAGGGGTGGTCGGGTTGGGTTGGGGGAAGTCTGGGGATTGAGGGGTGAAGCTTTGTGGGGGAGGTGTCAGTGTGAGTGATTTAGGGGGGTCAGTTCTCTGGTTACCCATGAGTTAGACTAGGATTTTTCTGTCTAACATTTCCTGGGTAACTATCCAGGTAAGTACGTCAGAACTGTTTGAAGTCTCTGACTCTAACTCAGACTTGGAAACTTTTTTGGAGTACCCTGGGGAACGGGAATTTCCTATTAGAATTTCAAATCTCCTGGGCAATTTCCACAGAGGCCAGCATCTCGGGACTTCCATGGGGTCCCGATGCACATTTTGGGTTGTACATCAATTCTCCAACAATCTGGGCCATTGACATATAAGCTTGATCAGCTCTTACCCAAATTTTCTTGAAGTATTGAACCTACTTTTAAATTAAACTGTCAACATTGTAAGGTGACATTCAATACTTAGATGATTAGTTGGTAGTCTTGTCACCTCTAAGTCCGAGGGTGTAGCTTCTTGAGCAGAATTTGAGCACGTGGCATCTGCTGATGTTTATACAACTGATGGAATACTGCATTGTCAAAAGATACTGTCATTCAATTTCTGGTCAATGGTAACTCCCATGATGTTGATCGCGGAGGATTCAGTGATTGTTATGCCATTCAATGTCAAGGGGAGATGGTTAAATTCTTTTTGAAAGTAGTCATTGCCTGGCACGTGTGTGGCCCGAATGTCACTTGCCACTTATCAGCCCAAATCTGAATTTTGTCTTGCTGCATGCAGACGTTGACTGCTTTAGTATCTGAGGAGCCGTGAATGGTGCTGAACATTGTGCAATCATCAGCGAATATCCCCACTTCTGACTTTATCATGAAGAGAAGGTTGTTGATGAAGCAGCTGAAGATGGTCAGGCTTAGGACACTACACTGAGGAGCTCCTGTAGTGATTTCTTGGGTCTAGATTATTGGCCTCTAACAACCACAGCCATTTTCTGTTGTGGTAGATATGACTCCAACTAGTGGAGAGTTTTTCCCTAGATTTCCACTGACTTCAATTTTGCTTGGGCTCCTTAATGCTACGCTTGGTCAAATGCTGCTTTGATGTCAAGGGCAGTCACTCTTGCCTAATCTCTGGAATGCAGCTCTTTTGTCCATGTTTGGACCAAGGCTGTAATGAGGTGAGAAGCTGAGTGGCCCAGGCAGAACCCAAATTGTGCATCGGTGAGTAGGTTATTGTGTGCAGGTGCCACTTGTTAGCACTGTCAATAACATCTTCCATCACCTGCTGATGATCGAGAGTAGACTGACAGGGTGGTAATTGACCAGTTTGAATTTGTCCTGCTTTTTGTTGACAGGGCATACCTGGGCAATTTTCCACATTGTCGGGGAGATGCCAATGTGGTAGCTCTAATGGAAGAGCTTGGCTAAGGGTGCAGCTAGTTCTGGAGCACAAGTCTCCAGTACAAAAGCCAGGAAGTTGACAAACATACAACCTTGACAGTATTCAGTGCCTTCGGCTGCTTCTTGATATCACATGGATTGAATCAAATTGGCTGAAGACTGACGTTTTTGATCCTGGGCACCTCAGAAGGAGGCTGAGATGGATCATCCACTTGGTACTTCTGGCTGAAAATGTTTGTAAATGCTTCAGCCTTTTTTGCACTGAGATACTGGGCTCCTCCATCATTGAGGATGGGGATATTAGTGGAGCTTCCTTCTTCAGTTAGTTGTTTAATTATCCACCACTGTTCAAAACTAGATGTGTCAGGACTGCAGAGCTTAGATCTGATCCATTTGTTGTGCAATTGCTTAACTCTGTCTATCACATGCTGCTTCTGCTGTTTAGCATGTATGCAGTCTTGTGTTGTAGCTTCACCAGACTGGCAACTCATTATTAGATATGGTTGGAGCTACCCCTCACATGCTTTCCTGCACTCCACCCCTCGTTGAACCAGGGTTGATCCTCTGGCTTGACAGTTATGCTAGAGTGAGAGATATGCTAGGCCATGAGGTTACAGATTTTGGTTGAATATAGTTCTGCTGCTACTGATGGCCCACAGCACCTCATGGATGCCTAGGTTAGAGCTGGTGGCTCTGTTCTGAATCTATGCCATTTAGCACTATGGTGTCCCACACAGCACGATGGAAGGCATCCTCACTGTGAAGATGGGACTTTGGCTTCACAAAGACTGTGCGGTGGTCACTACTACGAAAACTGAGACAGACAGATGTATCTGTAACACAGAGTTTGGTGAGGACAATGTCAAGTAGGCTTTTCCCTCTTGTTAGTTCCTTCACCACCGGCCACGGTCCCACTACAGCAGGTATATGCGTCAGGACTTGGTCAACTCAGTCAGTACTGGTGCTATAGAGCCACTTTTGGTGATAGACATTGATGTTCCCCCACCCAGAGCACATCCTGTTCCCTTGTCACCCTCAGTGCTTCTTGCAAATGGTGTTCAACATGGTGTACTGATTCATCAGGTGAGGGAAGGTGGTGGTAATCAGCAGGAAGTTTCTTTACCCATGTTTGATGATATGAGACTTCATGGAGTCTCAAGTAAATGTTATGGACTCCCATATCTATAATTTTGTGCTGCCATCTAAGTGGATCTGTCCTGTGGCTGGGACAGGATATACCTAGGAATGATGATGGAGGAGTCCTGAATATTGTCTTTAAGATATGATTGGGTGAGTATGACAATAACAGATGTTGCTTGACTAATCTGTGAGACAGTTCTTTCCTAATTTGGCACAAATCCCCAGATGTTAGTTGGAGGACTTTACTAGGTTAACAGGGCAGGGTGTGCCACTGTTGTTTCCAGTGCCTAGGTCTGTGCTGATGGTCTGGTCAGTTTTATTTTTTTTTCAACCTTTCTGCAGCACTTGTATTTATTCATTCACATGATGTACGCGTCGCTGGCTAGGCTAGCATTTATTGCCCATCCCTAATTGCCCTTGAGAAGGGGGTGGTGAGCTACCTTCTTGAACCACTGCAGTCCATGTGGTGTAGGTACATCTGCAGTGCTGTTAGGGAGGGAGTTCCAGGATTTTGACCCACTGACGGTGAAGGAACAGTGATATATTTCCAAGTCAGGATGGTGAGTGGCTTGAGGGGGAACTTCCGGGTGGTGGTGTACCCATGTGTTTGCTGTCCTTGTCCTACTAGATCGTAGTGGTCATAGGTTTGGAAGGTGCTGTCTAAGGAGCCTTGGTGAGTTACTGCAGTTCATGTTGTAAATGGCACACACTGCTGCCACTGTGCACCAGTGATGGAGGGAGTGAATGTTTGTGGAAGGGGTGCCTATCAAGCGGGCTGCTTTGACCTGGATGGTGTCCAGCACCTTGAGTGTTGTTGAAGCTGCATTTATCCAGGCAAGTGGGGAGTATTCCATCACACTCCTGACTTGTGCCTTGTAGATGGTGGACAGGCTTTGGGGAGTTACTTGCTGCAGGATTCCTAGCCTCTGGCCTGCTTTTTAATCAGTAAGGGAACCGAGGGTTATGGGGGAAAAGGCAGGAAAGTGGAGTTGAGGATTATCAGATCAGCCATTGGATGGCGGCGCAGACTCGATGGGCCAAATGGCCTACTTCTGCTCCTACGTCTTATGGTTTTCTGTTCTTGTAGCCATACTCTTTATATGGCTAATCCAGCTCAGTTTCTGGTCAATGGCAACACCCAGGATGTTGATAGTGGGGAATTCAATAATGGTAATGCCATTGAATGTCAAGGGGTGATGGTTAGATTCTCTCTTGTTGGAGATGGTCATTGCCTGGCTCTTGTGTGACATGAATGTTACTTGCCACTTGCCAGGATATTGTCCAGGTCTTGCTGCATTTGGTTACGAACTGCTTCAGTACAATTTAATGGCTTGTATATGGCTTGATACAATTTAATGGCTTACTAGGTCATTTCAGGGGTCAGTTAAGAGTCAACCACATGGCTGTGGATCTGAAGCCACATGTAGGCCAGACCTTCCAAGTCCACTACCATCTAGAAGGACAAGAGCAGCAGATACAAGGGAACACCACCACCTAGAGGTTCCCCTCCAAGCCACTCACCATCCTGACTTGGAAATATATCTTTGTTCCTTCATTGTCGCTGGGTCAAAAACCTGGAACTCCCTCCCTAACAGTACTGTGGGTGTACCTACAGCACATGGACTGCAGCTATTCAAGAAGGCACCTCAAGGACAATTAGGGATGGGCAATAAATGCTGGACTAGCCAGCGAAGCCCACATTCCATAAATGAATTAAAAAAAAACAGATTTTTACAGCCATCCAGCAGTTTCATGATCATCATGATTTCATGATGAGCTCAAGGTCCAACTCAATGGAGTACTTAAATTGGGGAATTTGAGTGAGTGAATTTTAAGGGTTGATCTCTTCTAAAACCTAGTCAAGTTTGCATTCAGCATTTCACTTAACTTTTAAATTATATTTTCTTTCAGTATTAGTCAGTGATAAGCAAGCTGGTGGCTAGTGGCAGCTGCACAGTTAGTTAATTGGGTGGCTAGCTAGAACTGGTTTCCTAGTCAGCAGTGCCTGACTCAGGTCTCTGAAATTTCAGCTAGTATAAATACAGAAGGTTTTGCTAATATACAAAGTAAATAGTATGACGTCCAACTTGTGGAGTACTGCTAGACGGAGAACTTGCTTAACTTGTGAATTTAGTCAATGAGGGAAGAGGTGCGGTTCTGCTTTCTTTTAAAACAAAACAAGGAATCGTCCAAGAGAGGGAGCGGGACACTGTGAGATCTGGGAGCTGAAGTCCAAAGGCATTAATTACATCAGCAGGTAGGTGCTTAGTTGGTGAGTTTTAAGGTTTATTTTCTTAAAACTGGGGCAATAGTTTAAACTGGGACCAGGGAGATATAAGCATTGTGTTAAAGTTACAGCTTAATGGGTTAAATTACTTAATATAACTACAAATAATCATTGAGTGATATTTCTAAACTTGAAATCCTAATTAGTTAAACAAAGTACAATAAAGCTGCAAGTTGATGTTCTGCCAAAGGGCCATGAAGGCTCGAAACGTTAACTGATTTCTTCTCCGCCGATGCTGCCAGACCTGCTGAGTTTTTCCAGGTAATTCTGTTTTTGTGCTGCATGTGAGGTCTGGTGGGCACCAGGATGATCCATGACAACCATTTCTGAAGTAAGTGTCTGCAGCTTTAGGAACTTCAACTCAAAAATGATGAGCTTTGGATACTAAAGTTCTTCAGGGAGGGCTAAAGCCACCTGGACATTTTTTCCAAGAGACTGTCATACTCTTAGGCTAGGTAATTCAGACTTGGCCATGGTCAAGGACAGGAAGTTGTGACCACGAATGAGGCAGTTATGGGGATCCAGCAGATATCACTGGAGGAGCCTCAGCCCTTGCACTTGTCAAACAGGTTCAAGGTGCTTGCAGCTTGTGTGCATGAGAGCAGGGATTGCAGGGCCGATGAGCAAACTGACCACAGCACCATGGTGTGGGCGCCATTCAAGCAGAGGGAATAAAAGGTAATGTAATAGCAGTAGTAATAGAGGGATAGACATTTGTTCTCCGCAATTGAGAGCATGAGACCCAGTGCCATGGTTAAGGATATCTTCTAGGGACTGGAGAGGAGCTTGGAGTGGGAGGGTTAGGATCCATTTGTCATGGTCCATGTGGTTACCAATGACTTGGGTAGGACAGAGAGGTTCTGCTGAGGGAGCATGAGCAGCTAGGGCTGAATTAAAAAGCAGAACCGCAAAAGTAATAATCTCTGGATTACTACCTGCAAGCAAATTGACATGAGGTAAATAAGATCAGAGTTGAATGCATGGCTCAAAGATTGGTGCAGGCGAAATGGGGCACTGGCATCAGTATTGATGAAAGAGGGAACTAATACCATTGGGACGGCCTTCACTTGAACTGCGCTGTGAGCAAGATCCTGGTCAATTTTATAACTAGGCTTGTAGAGAGGGATCTAACAAAGTAGTGGTGAGATTTATAAAGCTAAAAAGAGGGGACAAGGCAATAGTACAGGGTAGCGATACAGGTAACGGTAACCAGAATTTGACAGAAAAGGGCAGAACATACAAAGAAGAGTGCACCAGAAAATAGGATCAGAGTAGAAAAAAATGATGATAAGATAGAATTAAAGGGTCTTTACCTGTACTGTGCTTACACTGTAGGCCAAAGTATAAATCAAGAAATCATGGGGACTTGTAAGAAAGGTACTGCAATAATCATGAGCGATTTTAATCTTCATATGGATTGGACAAATCAAATTGGCAAAGGTAGCCTTGAGAATGAGCTGAGTGTATTCGGGACCGTTTCTTGGAACAATACATTCTGAATCAATCAGGGTATAGGCTATTTTAGACCCGCTAATGTGTAAGGAGACTGGATTAATTAATGATCTTATAGTAAAGGATCCTTAGCCAAGAGTGATCATAACATATTAGAATTTCACATTCAGTTTGAGGGTGAGCAACTTGGGTCTGAAACTAGTTTCTGAAACTTTAAAAAGAAAAGGCGATGTCAAAGGTATGAAGACAAAACTGGCTACAGTGGATTAGGAAAGTAGGTTAAATGGTAACATTGTAGAGAAGCAGTGGCAGTTATTTTATGGAGATATTTCATAACCCTCAACAAAGATATATTCCATTGAGAAAAAAAGGCTCCACAAGAAGGAGGAACCATCTATGGCAAACTAAGGAAGTTACGGATGGCATGAAATTGAAAGAACTGGCAGACAATGCTGCAAAAAATAGTGGTAGGTCAGAAGACTGGGAAAATTTCAGAAACCAGCAAAGGATGTCTAAAAATATAGTAAAGAGGGAGAAATTGGAATGTGAGAGTACACTAGCAAGAGGTATAAAAACAAACAGTCAGAGCTTCTAAATGTATATAAAAATGAACAGAATAGTTAAATTAAGAAACAAAAATAAAAAATAGCTGGAAAAACTCAGCAGGTCTGACAGCATATGCGGAGAGGAATACAGTTAACATTTCGAGTCCGTATGACTCATCATCAGAACTAAGAAATATAGAAATGAGATGGAATATAAGCTGGTTGAGGAGGGTGGGACAGGTAGAGCTGGATAGAGGGCCAGTGATAGGTGGAGGCAAAGAAGAGATTGCCAAAGATGTCATAGACAAAAGGACAAAGGGGTGTTGTCGGTGGCAATATTAGCTGAGGAATGTGCTAATGATGACATTAAGGGTAGAAAGCAGGATGAGCAAGTGACAGATAGCCCTAGTGGGGGTGGGGTGGGGGGAAGGGATCGAAATAGGCTAAAAGGTAGAGATAAAACAATGCATGGAAATACATTTAAAAATAATGGAAATAGATGGGAAAAGAAAAATACATATAAAAAATATATTAAAAATTATAAATTATTGGAAAAGGGGAATCGGAAAGGGGGTGGGGATGGAGGAGAGAGCTCATGATCTGAAGGTGTTGAACTCAATATTGAGTCTGGAAGGCTGTAAAGTGCCTAGTCGGAAGATGAGGTACTGGTCCTCCAGTTTGTGTTGAGCTTCACTGGAACATTGCAGCAGGCCAGCGACGGACATGTGGGCATGAGAGCAGGGTGGTATGAAGAAATGGCAAGCGACAGGGAGGTCTGGGTCATGCTTGCGGACAGACCGAAGGTGTTCTGCAAAGCGGTCATCCAGTTTGCGTTTGGTCTCTCCAACGTAGAGGAGATCGCATTGGGAGCAGCAAATGCAGTAGTTAAAGTAAGCATTGGTCCCAGACATGATCAGAGTGGGGAATTAAAAATGAGAAACTAGGAAATGGTAGAGACTTTGAACAAGGTTCCAGGGATAAAGAACTGTAGCTATGAAGATAGATTAGAGAGGTTGGGACTCTTTTACCCTCGGAAAGAAGGCTGAGAGGAGACTTGATAGAGGTATTCAAGATCTTCAGGGATCTGGACAGGTTAAATAGTGAGAAACTGTTCCCACTCAAGAGAACATCAAGAACTAGAGGGCATGGATTCAAAATAATTGGCAAAAGGAATAAATGTGATGTGAGGAAAAATTTTTCACCCAGAAGGTGGTTGGAGTCTGGAATGGACTTCCTGAAAGGGTGGTGGAGGCAGGTTTAATTGAGGTATTCAAAAGGGAATTGGATTGCTACCTGAAAAGAAATAATGTACAAGGTTACAGGGATAAGGCAAGGGAGTGGGACTAGGTGGAATGCTCTTTCAGAGAGCCGGTGTACATTCGATGGGCTGAATGGCCTCCTTCTGCACTGTAAAGATTCTGTGATATTTTGTATCTGTCTTCACAGAAGAAGACACAAAAAGCTTTCCATGAATAGTAGAAAATCAAGGGGCAAAATGGAGGGAGGAACCGTTCAAGGTCTGCCAGGGCCACACAGCTCCTGACCTGATTGCAACCTTGGTTCAAACGTGGACAAAAGAGCTGAATTCCAGAGGGGAGGTGAGAGTGACTGCCCTTGACATCAAGGCAGCATGTGATTGAGTGTGGCATCAAGGAGCCCTAACAAAACCTGTGTCAATGGGAAGTGGGGGGGAAACACTCCACTGGTTGGGGTCATACCTAGCGCAATGAAAGATGGTTGTGGTTGGAGGTCAATCATCTCTGTCTCAGGACATCACTGCAGGAGTTCTAGGTAGTGCCGTAGGCCTAACCATCAGCTGCTTCATCAATAGCCTTCCCTCCATCATTAGCTCAGAGGTGAGACTGTTTGCTGAAGATTGCACAATGTTTGGCACCATTTGTGACTCCTCAGATACTGAACCAGTCCATGAACAAATGCAGCAAGACCTGAACAAAATCCAGGTTTGGGCTGGTAAGTATCAAGTAATATTTGTGTCACACAAGTGCCAGGCAATGACCATCTCCAACAAGAGAGAATCCAACCATGTCCCCTTGACATTCAATGGCATTTACATCACTGAATCCCCCACTATCAACATCCTGCAGGTTACCATTGACCAGAAACTGAACTGGACTAGCCATATAAATACTGTGGCTACAAGAACAGGTCAGAACCTGGGAGTCCTGCAGCAAGTAGTTCACCTCCTGATTCCCCAAAGCCTGTCCACCATTTACAAGGCACAAGTCAGGAGTGTGATGGAATACTCCCCACTTGCCAGGATGAGTGTAACTCCCAACACCACTTATGAAGCTTGGCACCATGCAGGACAAAGCAGCATGCTTGATTAATACACCATTCACCACCTTCAACATCCACTCCCTCTACCATCAGCACACAGCGGCAGCAGTGTATAACAGCTACAAGATACACTGCAGCAACTCAAGGCTCCTTCAACAGTACCTTCCAAACCGGCGATGTCTACCAGCTAGAAGGACAAGGGTAGCAGATGTGTGCAAATTCCCCTCCAAGCCACTCACCATCCTGACTTGGAAGAATATGGCTATTCTTTCACTGTCACTGGGTCAAAACCCTGGAACTTCCTTCCTAACAGCACTGAGGGTGTACTTACACCACATGGACTGCAGCAGTTCAAGAAGGCAGCTCACCACCACCTTCTTAAGGACAGTTAGGAATGGGCAATAAATGCTGGCCCAGCCAGCAACACCCACATCCCATCACTGGAGAACAACTACTAGGAAAACTATTGGTACTAAAAGATGCCAAGAACCCTGGACCTGATGGCCTGCAACCTAGGGCCTTAAAAGAAATGGCTGCAGAGATAGTGGATGCATTGGTTGTAATCTTCCAAAATTTCCTAGATTCTGGAAAGATCCTAGGAGATTCAAAAACCACAAATGTAACACATCTATTCAAGGAAGAAGGGAGACAGAAAGCAGCAAACTAGGTCAGTTAGTCTAACATCCATCATTGGAAAAAGACTGGAATTCATTATAAAGTTAGAAAGTAGTACGACATTTAGAAAATCAAAATACAAACAGGCTGTCAACATGGTTTAGTGAAAAGGACATTGTATTTGATAAATTTTCCTTGAGGGTGAAACAAGCAGGGTGGATAAAGGGGAACCAGTAGATGTAGTATATTTGGATTTCCTAAAGGCATTGTAGGGTGCCATAACCATAAGGTTAAGAACACATGGTAATGTGGATAATATATTAGCATGGATAGAGGATAAGCTAACTAACAGGGAAAAGAGAGTCAGAATAAATGGGTCTTTTTTCAGTTGGCAAACTAGGTTGGGGCCAGAACTATTACAATCTATATTGATGAGTTGCATGAAGGGACTGATTATGTATCGTAGCCAAATCTGCTGACATTGTGAAGATAAATATGAAGGCAAGTTATGAGGAGAATACAAGAGTCTGCAAAGGGCTATAGATAGGTTAAGTGAGCGGGCAAAAAATTTGACAAGTGAAGTATGAAGTGGGAAAATGTGAAGTGGTCCACTTTGGGAAGAATAGAAAGGCAGAATATTATTTAAATGGAGAGAGACAGCAGACAGTGGTAGAGAGAGATCTGGGTGTCCTTGCACATGAGCGGTGAAAGCTTAAAGTAGCATGAAAGGGGAGAGTGCGCCAAGAGCTTAAAAAGGCTAGCTCAGTCCGTGGATTGACCATGTTCTGAAAAAAGAAAATCAAAGTCTGATGTTATAAGGAAGCAGGCAAGTAATTGGTTGGTGAGTATTTTGCTTGCTTTTCATGTAATTTAATACTAATTATAAGGTTTTATTCATTTTAGTAAACATTACTAGCAGTAGTAAAGCTTGTTGGGAGTAGTAGGGTATACTAATTATAAATTAATTGAGAAAATAAATTGATTAACACATTAAAGGTGGCAGGGCAAGTGATGTGTTGCAACTACAGAATGTGGGAGCTCCTGGACACCAGTGTGATCCAGTATGACAATATGGCATGATCAGTTTCATAACAGTGTGAAACCTGTTTGCAATCGTCTGCTCAGCAACCCACCCCCCCACCAAAGCTGGATCGTCTGCCCATGTCAGTGGGAAAACACGCCAAGCTGATGTGTCTCACAACATCACATGGGCGACATGCACCTGGCAGGCTGCACTTTGCTTGGGACTTCAAGGTTTGTTTGCCTACCTGGCTTCGGTCAGCACTCACAGTCATCAGTGCCAGGCTTCACAGACAGCACCACATCACTTTTAGGGGGGGCTCACGGCGGGTTGCTACCTACCAGATCAGCCATTTGTGGGTGGCTTTTCAATGGCTGCAGGGGTAGGGCTTGCTTGACGAATGGGGAGAAGTAGCCTCAGGCAAGGAAAGAGGCTAAAGGACGAGAGCTGTAATGGTGAAGGAGGGTAACCCAGGGTGTGTGGGGGGACACATGTTGATCTGTGCAAATGGCCTCAAGATGGTGAGGGCTGAGGAGGCAGTCTCTAGAGGAGATGAGGCCAGATGGACATGAGGGTATGTGTGCGAGAATGGGTGATGATGTCCCTTGAGCTGGCAGTGAACGAGATGCCATTGAATGTATGATGGGCTTGAGTGTGAATTTAGAGTGATAATATGGTTGCTATGCCCTGGCAGAGGTGAGATCATTGATCCTCTATCTGCATTGGATGGCCAACCTCTTCTGTGCAGCATTGGCATTGATCACCGTTGCCACCGCCTCCCAAATCTGGTTGATCACACCACTGGCCATTCTGAGGTCAGAGCAGAGGTAGGGGACAGTGTGGCAGGCCTCCATTGCACCCAAAAGGCGATCCAGTGATGAGTCACTAAACCTGAGGGCTCCAGTCTTTTTGCCTTTCGTGGACATCTTCCTTGCAGTAGTCATAGGCTGGAAGCACCGAGATGTGTGCGTGCGGCTGGACTTTAAATAGGTCCAAGGCTGGGACCTATTGAAGGATATTTGACATTTTGAAAAGATAGGAAGCTAGGAAAAGGTGGTGGGGTAGCTCTGTTAATTAGGGATATCATTAGTACAATAGTGAAAGATGATCGTGGCTCAAAAGACCAAGATAGAGTGTATTCAGGACAATTTCTTACAGCAGTACATTCTCGAGCCAACCAGAGGGAGCAGGCTAGTCTGGATCTGGTAATGAGTAATCAATAACCTCGTAGTAAAGGAGCTGCTAGGTGACAGCAATCATAACATGATAGAATTTCATGTTCAATTTGAAGGGGAGAAGTGAGTCTAAGACTAGTGTTTTAAATCTGTCTAAAAGGTTTGAGTATGAAAGCAGACCTAGCTAAAGTGAATTGGTTAAAAAGTAGGATAGTAGAGAACAGTGTCAGACTTTTAGGGAGATATTTAATAACTCTCAGCAAAGATTTATCCCAGTGAGAAAGAAAGACTCTTTGTGAAGGATGCATCATCCATGGCTGAATAAGTAAGTTAAGGATTGCATCAAATTAAAAGAAACACTGTACAAATCTGCAAAGATTAGTGTTGGGTCAGAAGATTGGTCAAATTTTAAGAATCAGCAAAGAATGACAAAAAAATAATGAGGGAGAAAGACGAGTATGAGGGAAAGCTAGCCAGTAATATAAAAGCAGATAGTAAGAATTTCTGCAAGTATTTAAATAGAAAAAGAGTAAAGCTAGCGTTGGTCCTCTAGAGAGTGAGTCTGGGGAATTGATAATGGAAAACAAGGAAATAGCAGAGGTGTTGAACAGGTATTTGTCAGTTTTCACTGTAGAAGACTTAAAAGATTCCCAAAAGTACTTGAAAATCAAGAGGTGAATGGGAGGGAGGAACTTAAAACAATCACCATCACTAGGGAAAAGGTGCTGAGAAAACTATCAGACCTAAAGACTGACAAGTACCTGGGACCAGATGGCTTGCATCCCAGTGTCTTAAAAGAAGTAGCAGCAGGGATAGTAGATGCATTAATTATAATCTTCCAAAATTTCTTAGATTCTGGAAGGGTCCCAGTGGATTGGAAAATGGCTAATGTAATACCTTTGTTCAAGAAAAGCAGGAGACAGAAAGCAGGAAAGTATAGACCTGCTAGCTTAACATCTGTCATAGGGAAATTGCTGGAATCCATTATTAAGGCAGAGTACTTAGAAAATCATAATTTGATCAGGCAAGGTCAACATGGGGTTATGAAAGAGAAATCATGTTTAACTACTTTATTAGTTTTTTTTTTGAAGAAGTAACAAGTAAGGTGGATAAAGGGGAGCCTATAGGTGTGGTGTACTTGAATTTCCAGAAGGCATTTGATAAGGTGCCACATCAAAGGTTACTACACAGGATAAGATTATGTGGTGTAGGGGGTAACATTGGCATGGATAAAGGATTGGTTAGCTATTAGGAAGCAGAGAGTATGGATAAATGGCTCTTTTTTGAGTTGACAAGCTGTAACGAGTGGAGTGCCATAGGGATCAGTGCTGGGGCCTCAACTATTTACGATATACATCAGTGATTCGGATGAAGGGACAGATTGTATAGTAGCTAAATTTGCAGATGACACCAAGATTGTCAAGAGGAGGTAGAGAGTCTGCAAAGGGATATACATAGACAGGTTAAGTGAGTGGGTAAAAAATTGACAGATGGAGTATAATGTGGGAAAATGTGAACTTGTCCACTTTGTCAGGAAGAATAGAAAAGCAATACACTATTTAAATGAAGAGAGATGGCAGAACTCGGTGATACAGAGGGATATGGGTTTCCTGGTACATGAATCACAAAAGGTTAGTATGCAGGAAGGCAAATAGAATGTTGAGGGGAATGGAATATCAAGGTAGGGAAGTTTACTGCAGCTGTATAAGGCCTTGATGGGACCACATCTGGAATACCGTGTACCGTTTTGGTCTCCTTATCTGAAAAAAGGTATTGGGCCATAACTTCTGAACTCCCCAGTCAAGATGCACTGGGAATCCCTCTTGGAAGCAGAAACTTCCTCTGGGCAATTGCCCTGCGCCGGGAACCATTGGAAACTGCGATTTTTAAATCGCAAACTTCAGATGGTTCCGACAGGGTTACATCAATAGACACTCAAAAGGTTAGAAGAATTAAAATCTCTTCTAACTTCAAGGTAATTATTGTAAAGACCCAGACTGGCCCCCACACATCCCTGTCCCCCACTGGACTCCTCCCAAATCATTGACCCCCACCATGAAACACCCCACAGACCCCCGACCTACCCCACTGGATTCCTCCCAATCCACTGATTCCCCCCCCTTCCCCCCAAAAGGGGACTCTCCCCACACTCCAACTAACCATCTCTCTCTCTCCCCCCACCCCTCCCGATATTCCCCGACCCTTCCCCACCACTCTCACGGTATTCCACCACCTCACCGCCCCCCCTCCCCCCCCCCCCCCGAGATCTGACCTCCACCCTGACCTGAACGCTGCCCCCCCACCCCCCAGTCCTTAGTCCCTCTCAACCCCAGTCAGAGTCTTCCCTCAACCCATAGGTCCAAGCTCGCCCTCATCTCTGATTTCCCCCCCTCCCGACCTCTAATTTTTTTTTCCCCCCACGCCCCCAAATCCTATCCACTTATCTTAGACACTTACCTTCTCCCTCACCTGTCAATTTCAATGGGACATTTAACTTACCTGGTTTACAGCAGCAAGTGCCGTTTAAAAAAAAAAAGGGTGGTGTGTCCTCCTTTACTGCGACGGAGCTGTTCTGTGGTGCTGGGCCTCAAAGACAGCTGCGCTGCCTGGATCTTACCTGGCCTGACTCGGCAGATCGGGCGAGACAGGCACGGAAGAAAATCCATTCAAGTAATTGGGCACAGAGTGGCAATCCGATGATGATTGCCGCCCTAAGGAAGTTACTGCCCATAATTGTATTAGAAGCAGTTCAGAGAAGGTTCACTCAACTCATTACTGGGTTTAAGTGCTTATTTTATGAAGAAAGGTTGAATAGGTTGGGCCCATACCCATTGGAGTTTAGAAGGATGAGAGGTGATCTTATTGAAAGACATAAGATCCTAAGAGTATTTGAAAGTGTAGAAACTGGGAGGATGTTTCTACTTATGGGAGAGACTAAAATCAGGGGACACAGTTTAAGAATAAAAGGTCTACTGTTTAAGATGGAGATCAGGAGAATTTCTTTCTCTCAAGGGGTCGTTCCCCAAAAGGCAGTGAGGACTGGATCATTGAATTTATTCAAGGCAAAGTTAGACAGATAAGGGGGTCCAGCATTATGGGAGGCAAACAGCAAAATGCAGTTGAGACCACAACCAGATCAGCCATGATCTTCGTGAATGGCACAGCAGACTTGAAGGGCTGAATGGTCTACTCCTACTCCTAAGTCCTGCGTTCCTATGTAGCTTACATTTATATCATGTCTCTTTGTGTACAAAACAAGTGTTCCAGAAAGGAAAGATAATGGACATTAAACAAGACCTGGAAAAGTGAAGGAAAGCGATAAAGAAAAAGTTTAAGAAGAGAATTCCAAAGCATAATGCATTATAACTGAAGCCTGTACCACCAATGGTGAAGAATGATTGTAGGGAGGAGACAGTGAAGTTCGGATTTAGAAGAGCAGAAAGTATTAGCTGGGATGAAAGGGCTGGGATAGAAAGTTGGAACGATAAGATGGTTGAGTCCATGGTAAGATCTGTACATGTGAATTTTGAATTGATAATGATGAGAATGCAGAACCAGTGCAGGTCAGTGAGGACTTTTGTGTTGGGTGACTGGGGTCAGATGTATAGAATATAAAGTGGTATAGATGATAGATAGATAGAAAACAAATGAAGGGGAAGAGAGCAAAGTAACAGTCAGAAACCGTGCTTTAGGAACACAGGTAAGATTTGAGGAGGATTGTTGTTCCTGACGGCAAGCAGCCTGTCTGACCAGTTGTACAGTTTTGCTTAAATTTAAATCTTTCTGAGATTGTAGGAAGTCAGAGATTCTCATCTAAAATGCCAATGACTATTCTATTTCTCGTTAGGTCATCTTTTAGAGTTCCATACTCACACTTTTCAGCTAGGTGGTACAATTCATTCATGTGTCAATCCCTTCACCCTGTTTTTGACTGTGCTGATTAAACCTCGCCCTCTCAATGACAATATTTTTTACAAAGACTGAAGTATCTTGGGAAGATTTTAAATTTAAGCAAAGCTGTACAACTGGCTAAACAGGCTGAAGATATGAAGCTGAATAAAGCTTTTGTCAGAGACACGACAGAAATTTCCCTAGAACAGCTGATGAAGTTGTTCAATTTGTGGGTGGTTGTAAAACAGAAGGCATAGCAAGGCAGCAACCAGGGAAATGCCCGGAAAAGGTGCCAACCACTATTTTCCAATGTCTCTACTGTGACGGGAAGAAGGCCCACAGGCAGGAAGAATGCCCCCCCTGAATTGCGCAGTGCTATGGTTGTGACAAGTTAGGCCATTTTAAAATGGTCTGCCATTCCAGGAAATCTCTGTTTACAGGACAGAATCAGAAAGGAACCTCTTTTCAAGAAATTCAAGACTTTGACAACCAGGAAATCACCTTCCTGGAAGAAATAAAGGAAAATGAAAAACAGTATTGGAGTGCAGACTTTGATGTAAATGGGTATCTGACTGAAATCAAGCTGGACATGGGAGCTGGTGTCTCGGCTTTTATCTGATAGAGTTTCATGGGCTGAATAAAATGACACTGCAACTGTCCTCTATTTAACTCCAAGGACCATAGGAGCATATTGCAGATCTTTCACTTCTCTTTAGGGACATGCTAGAGGAGGTGGGAAAAGGATGTACTAAAAATGATGATGACCACCGGCAAGATGATATTCTGGACCTTAATTTGCTCTTTCCTGAAAGAGTGCAAGAGAATGAAGCTGCTTCAGAGGCAGATGATCTGTTTGAAGAAGAGGTACTGGACCTTACGACACTCTCTGACTCCGCTGTCAATGATTGTGAAGTTTTTTGTCTCCTTTGAGGAAAATTACCCTTTTGAAGTAGGTAATGAAGAGGTGTATTTGTCTGCTTATTCCATTGAGCTCACTGATGACATGTAACAACAATTGCAAGCATCCGGCAAAAAGTTATCCAGGGAGAATGAGATGCTTAACTTCAAATTGGATCAAGGCAATAATGAAAGTTCAGAGATTATTAATCTGTATAAAAGTAAGCTACAGCCCACACTTGAATTTTATAAGCAAGTCATGGAAGCACTAAAGCCTTCTTTCAATAAAGAAGCAGAGGCCCAAACTATAGAGCTTCTACAGCTGAACAGCACCTTAGAAAAACTTAAGGTCGAGTAATAAATGGAGCTTGAAAATATTAAAATTTAGCATGAGTTGGAGAAGCCTAACTACCCAGGGGTGTAGGGCCAAATTTTGAGGTGCCGGAGCTCTAAGAAAATGTGTTGGCCATATGATTTCTAAATCTACTGTTACATTGCTTTTCATGTATTAATCATTTGAGTCCCCAAAAGTCAGTAAAATGATGCTTTCTTAGTGAAAAATATTGGCTGCCTCTTTCTCACCGCTCCCTCCAATAACCTCCCCACACCCCCACTCCCCCCCCCAACCTCCCCTCAACACACACTCTCCAACCCCTCAACCTCCCCAGCAGCAGTGCAGCAACAAATGAAACTGACCTGACTGACCGGCTTAAAAATGTCAGAACTCTCGGCCTCAAAGCTCTGATTTTTTTTCAGGTGGGTCTGTAAGGTCCTAAACTCTGGCTGCTCAGCGTGGATGACGATAACTCCATTTAAACCTTTTTGCTTGGCCATATTCCATTTTTTTTTCTCCCTCAAGGGGCTGATGAACAAATTTCAGAAAGATAAGGCTCGGCACAACTTTTAAACTGAATTTCAAAGAAAAGTTAAGGTATTAAGAAAAGAAACAATTGCTGAGCAAAAATAAAGCAATGTCATAGCAATAAGTTGTTAAGTTTAAAAAAAAGTGATTAATAAAAATGACCAGAGTGTGAGAAGGTCAGTGTGTGTGTGCCAGGCTCACTCCCAGTCTCTGGGTACTCATTCACCCACCCACACCCACTGAGAGTGAGCCTGTGTATGTGCTGGTGTGTGGTGGTGAGGGTAAGTGAGAAACCTGCGATTCACCTATTCTCACATTTACACACACACACACACACACACGTGTACACACTCACATGCTTGCTCTCTCACTACACATATGCATACTCGCTCACTCACGCACATACACACACACACACGCTCAGTCCCACCTCCCACCCAACTCTCTCTCGCCCTCGCCCTCTTTCTCTTCCTGTCTCCACGTCTGGGCCTCGCCTCTCCGGGGCTGAACCACTAAGCCACTGAGGGATTTCTACATTAGAAATGGTGCAACTAAAGAAAGTGAACATGTTGCGGTACAGGAGTGTATGAGTGCTTTACCACATCTAAGGAAACTGCCACAGCATGAGATGGAAGCATTGGCTATGTTCTGAGATGGTCCTTCTATCTGCTGACTCTAGGCATGGGTACTTGGTAACAAACAAACTGTAGTCATTCTCTGGTATCTGCATAACAGTTGTTTATTTGTACTACATCTAAACAGGTTACAGAATAGCCATGTTGCTCCTAGGCACAGTGTTCCAACCTATCTCCCTCTCTCTCTCTCTCAAGTCTAACACATGACTGACTGATGTCCGTGATACATAATCATCTATGTCATACATTAGCTTATACCATCTGTTAACCCTTTATACTACAGGCTACAGAGCAACTATCTGAAGGAGTACTGATGCTTTCCTATTACTACTGAGACTCTTGTTGTAAAAGTGGACACTGATATTGAACTTCCAAGAAAGTCTGCAGACCAGTGTACTGTGCAGGAAGTTCCTATGGATCCCGGTCCTGAAGTTTATTCCATTACATAAGAACTAGGAGCAGGAGTAGGCAATTCAGCCTCTTGAGCCTGCCCCGCCATTCATTACAATCATGGATGATCTCATTTCGGCCTCAACACCAATTTCCCGCCCTCTCCACATAACCTTTCAACCCATTACTAATTAAAAATCTGTCTATCTCCTCCTTAAATTTGTTCAGCGTCCCAGTATCCACTGCACTCTAAGGTTGTTGTTGATAGTGCAATCCTACTTTCTGCAGCTGACCCTGAGATCTCATTGTCTGCAGTGGAGCAGCCTCGTGCTGATGCAAGCGTGGAAGTGATACTACTACCTATAGAAAGAGCAGTTCCTACCCTAAGACTAGTAGGGAAGACCTTTTCTCAACTCCAGCAGTGACTTCAGGATGTTCTTCATTCTTCTTTTCATCTACCAGATTCATTCCTCGCTCAGGTATTGAATGCTTCTCTTGTCGTAACAGCACCAATGAATGATACTGTTGTGAAGTTCTTCATAGGAGCCGAAAGTGCTTTGTTTTGTCAAGCCAGTGTTTTCACCCTTCCCCAGTGTACTACGCTGAGAGGCAGAATTTCAGTTCATTGTCTTCCTCTTTGAGGGGTTCCAGTCCTGGAGGGTTCTCTCTTGAATCACTTTTTCCTTAATTGGTCTTCACTGCCTTTATATTCAGGCCATCATAAATGTCACAGTCCAGGAGCCAGCTGTCATGAGAAGCTGTTGTTCCACTCCACCAACATGTTTGCCTTCCAAGGAGATGATGAGGAAACACATATGTCCTACACATCTTCCAAGAGAGCTGAGAACACTGTTGGGGATTGACGCCTATGGCGAAAGTGGGGAGGGGGAGGAATTAGGAGTTGGATGGAAACCATAAATAGCATATGAGGTTAACAGTTTGTGGTAAGAGTGAACCTGGGGGGAGATATAGTGCAAAGGTTTAACACTATTGATAACTCCTAACACACATGCTCAGTAGCTGTGTCACAGTGATGTCACTCAGTGAGAGATGATGACTGAGAAGCATCTTAGAGAGTAGCTGCAGCTACATCTTTGTCTTACTTAACCTCTGTAAATAGTTAGTATGTTAGTATGTAAATTAATGTATTTTCAGCAAATGACAATTTCCTCCAGCAAGATCTCTTCTAGAGTAAGAAGCTAACGAATTCCAAAATAAAACCATGATAGCAGAGTCTGCTACGTCCTGCACAACCTAGCACAGTGAAGAGATGAGGAATTGCCAGCTGGGAAGATGGGGAAGAATCAGAAGATTCTGGGCTGCTGCGTGGTGCTTCTCCCGCTGCAGATGCCAGGGCAATGGAGCCAGGCAGGCCCACAACGCCATAATTGAACCCTGATTTCAACCATAGTGACGCCCCAGGGAGATATTTTGATTTCCGCCCCAAGAAATGTCACTATGGAAATGCCACCACATCTGGCACACTATCTCTAGACCAACCTACAGCCCTGAGACCTCTGGCACCTGGTTGTGAAAAGGCCCTTGGCATGAAAAAGCCCATACCCCATACGCATGGTCCCATCAAAGCCACACACACTTCTGACTTGGAAAGGAGGTCACACGTGACTCAGTCACGCACGTTCCAATCCTTGCTAAAAACTCTTTGTGTGCACCTGCAAAAGATAGAATGCCTCAGCTGCAGATGCTGCTGAGACAACAGCTTCTGGGGGGTGAAAAGACAGTAAGCAACATATGCTGGCTTGCCAGTGAGGTTCCAATTCCCCGACCTAACAAACATAGAAACCACTATATGTCAAGAAACTCAGAAAAAAATCACTACTTCCAAAGCTCCACAACAAATGTCCATAACCCCCATATTAGCCATTTATTTTCAATGAAGCGCAAAGCCCTTAAAAGCCTCCATCTAATTACAGAAGTCCCAACAACATGAGCATTCAACAACCATGAATGAAGTGATCAAAACTATATATTTACACATAAACTTAGTGTCAGAATGATTGGACACCTGTGCCACCTAGTGCCATTAGAAGGTTTTTCGCTTATGTTTTCTACAACTTACGCCTTGGTACAACATCTGCAGCTGAGATGGAGGTAGCTTGCTGAGTGTTATGCATCGTTGCCTGAGATGACCTTGGTAACTGCCCTGTTGTGGCCTGAGGCCTTGAGGTCTCCAGCCTGTTGAGGGTCTCCTGCACCAGTGGAGGTGCACCCTCTTGATCTCCCCAGCTGGTGGCTTTGGAGTCACTGGCAGATGGAAGGAGGACCAGCAACTAATCCTTGGAGCACTCTGCGATGATGCCCCAAGGAGGCTTGTTGGCACTCTTCCTCCCTATCAGTGCCAATGTCATCTCCCTGACTCCAGGGGGAGAAATGGCACCTCGAGGGAGGTCAAGATGCTTCATTCCCCCTCTCACCTAACCAAGGGTATATAGACCCCACGGCCAGAGCAGCAGAATCAAGTCCAAGCACAAATCCGGCAGTAATTGTGTGATCTGCTGGACCTGGCTGTTCATGGTTGTTGCCATACTGTACATGGAGGAAGCCAGATGCTCACATACAGGAGAAATGATAGAACTAATAGCTTGGATGAACTCCTCCACCGTTTGCTCGAGGCTGCGCATGGTTTCTGGCATCTCAGCCAGAAGTTCCCCTGCCTGGCTCTGCATCTCCAGCAGGTTTCTTGCGGCCATTCCCAGAGACCAGTCATCAGGGGCTAAGAATGGACCTGGTCTCCCGAAATCCTCCGACCGTCAGGGACCTCGGCTGTTGTATCCTCCATCAGCTGCTGCGACGTGTCTGTGATGCGTTCACCAGATTGTGATCCCAAGCCTAATTGCAAACACATTCCCATCGAGGTGACTGTCTCTGTGCTGGGAAGGGTGTGGGGGAATCATGTGATGGTGCATCCTCTGAGCAATCCATGTCATCATCTTCAGAGGTGGAGTTCTGGCTTACTGCAGACTGTGTTCGACACATCTCCTGACTGCAAGGACCTGTAGTGGAGGACACAGGGAATTACCATGTTGTTATACACAATCCCTTTTCTCAGCACAGCATCACGTGTTTAGTTCTTGACACCAGGTTGGATACATCCTCATTCTGTTTTGTCTTGGCAATCTGGCCTCAGCATCCGCAACTGAGCACCCACCCTGCTCCCCAGCCAGTCCAACTGCCGCCTCCTCTGAAGGGGCCAATATGCAGATGTCATGGACACCACCAGTGCTCCCTGATGTTATGTGCTTTTTTTTGTCTGCAGGCAGACAGAAGGATTGAGTATCATCTTAATAACAGCAAACCCCTTTAAGAACATGTAGGCCTACGACAGCTAATGTCACCTCCCCAGTAAGCGTTTTACACTCGCGCTCTCTGGCAACTGGTAAACTTTCACAGCATGATCTGGCTCCCACACATTCAGTCTACATGTTCCATCTGGTGTTGTGATCTAGAACTCAAACTCCTGCCTGCCATACCTCATACCACTTAGCATCAAGCAATGTATCATGAATGCCATTTTGCAGCGACTACGCTATGCCACTTACCCTGGTGAAGTGCAGGAGATCATTGATCCTTTTGCAGCATTGGACCCAGTTTTGCTTGCGGACCCCATTGCTGCTATCCTCCACTGCAATCTCTATCCAGGCCACCTTGCTCAGGTGGGAGGGTTAGGGTTAGGGTTAGGGTTTCTCCTGCTGCTACCGCTGGGAAACAGGACCTCCCGCCATCCCTGGACAGCCTGGGATGCATTGCTAAATCATGGGGCTACTCATTCTCTGCATTGAGACATGTGTCCACTTTTGAATGGGAATGACAGCAGGTGATCGGGATCAACATGTGGGAAGGGGGTATCAGCAGCTCCAGGTATTCCACCTTTGTAGGTGTGTGCAGCAGCTACAGTTCAAATTTGTCCTTTCAGACAGGCAGAATGGTGATGCTGGCTTGCAGGGAATGGATGCATGTCTGGCTGCTATTTGAATATGATGCCCAGACCTTCAACCCCGTGGGATAATGGTGGGATTGGCAACTTCTTGTCTGTCCTGCCACACAATTGGCTGGGTCCCTCAATCCTGCATAGCTAATTGACTGGCTGCCTCATGATTGCATGTGGCCAGCCGTCCTACCTCCGAGCGGAGGTCCTGCACACTTCCAGTCCTGCTGCCGGGGCACTCACTGCCACAACAGAATTTTGCACCTAGACTCAACAAAATTAACAAATGTAAAATAACAGTAATGAAGAAAAATAAAGGCACTAAAGAGTGACAGATCCCCGGGATCAAATGTTTTTCATCCCAGAGTTTTAAAGGAAGGAGATGAGAATATTGTAGATGCCATAATTATAATCCCTCAATTTGGGAACCACTCCTTTATATTTGAAAATTATGTCACTTCACTATTTAAGAAAATTGAGAGGGGGCAAACACATTATGGATCAGTTAGCCTAACAACGGTCATTGGGAAATCGCTAGGATCTACAGCCTGGATTTTATGGCCCCTCCCGTGCGGCAGGATATTACGGTCCCGCCAAACTGAATGGAGATTTAAATGTCTCGCCGCATGCGCCAGGGGAGACACGCCGCAGTGGGGCTGTAAAATCCTGGCCCATAATTAAAGATAGACTGACTGAACACCTTGAAATTTTTCAGAGGATCAAAAGGAGCCAGCATGAATTTCTAAAGGATAGGTCATTCCTGACGAACTTGATCAATTTTTTTGAAAAAGTGGCTAACTGGTGGACAAAGAAATGTCTATGGATTTTATTTACATGGATTTCTAGAATGCATTGGTAAAGCCCCTCATAAGAGACAGTTAGCTAAAGTTGAAGCTCATGTACTTAAAGACAAATTATTGACCTGGTTAGAAAATTGGCTGAGGGGCAGGAGACAGAAATGAAGGATAATGGGCAAGTGCTCTAACTGGCAGAATGCGACAAGAGGTGTCCTGTAAGAGTCTGTAATGGGGCCTCAACTACTCATTCTATTTATTAACAATATAGATGATGGAATAGAAAGCCACATATCCAAATTTGCTGATCACACAGAGGTAGGCATCATTGTAAGCAGTGCAGATGGAAATATAAAATTGTGAAGCAGTATTAATGCTTTAAAGAATGAGCAAAACTGTGGCAAATGGGTTTCAATGGAAGCAGGTGTGAGGTAATTCACTTTGAACCTAAAAATGATAGAACAGGGTACTTTCTAAATTATGGAAAGCTCAAAATAGAGCAGGTGGAAAGACTTGATGGTCCAGACAGTGATAGATTTTTGTTAACCAAAGATATTAAAGGAAATGGGGCAAATACCTATAAGGAGTTAGGTCACAGATCAGCCATGATCTCATTGAATGGTAGAAAAGGCTCGAGGAGTTATATAGACCACTCTTGTTCCTAAGTTTCTATGTGGGTGACAAAGTTCTGGATGAGTTGGGGCTTGTATAGCATGGAACTTGGACAGCAAGCAAGGAGACCATTAGGAAAGTAAAACCTGTAATTGACAATGGCGTAGTTGAATGTATCAGTGATGCTGGGATAGAGGAATGGATAGAGACAATTAAGTTTTGGAAGTGGAAATTGATTGTCTTGGTAATAAAACATAAATGGAAAACACTTGAAATACTTCATCTATGATAAGAGTTAACAAGTTAACATTTTACTTCAACAATTTCCAGTTTCCTGACCCTAACCATCTTCTCTCCACCACGGATGTCTGATCCCTCTACATCTCCATCATCCACCACGACAATTTGAGAGCTCTCCAATGCTTCCTTGAATATGACCCAACCAATTCCCATCTAGCACCACCCTCATCTGCATGGCTGAACTTATTCTTCCCCTGCCACAAGCACAAAGGAACACGAGAAATAGGAGCAGGAGTAGGCCATGTGGCTTGTCAAGCCTCTTCCACCATTCAGTATGATCATGGCTGACCTAGGGCTTCAATTTCGCTTTACCCGCCTGCTCCCCTTATCCTTTAGTTCCCTGATAGACCAAAAAAAATTTGTCTATCTCAGCCTTAAAAGTATTCAACGATGGAGCATCGACAAGCCTCTGGGGTGGAGAATACCAAAGATTCACAACTCTTTGAGCAAAATAATTTCTCCTCAACTCAGTCCTAAATGGTCAGCCCCTTACCCAGAGCCCCCATGTTTTAGATTCCCTGACCAATGAAAATAATTTCTCAGCATCTACCCTATCAAGCTGCTTCAGAATCACGTATACTTCAATGAGAATTTTATAAAATTCATTTGCAGGATGTGGGCTTTGCTGGCTGGGCCAGCATTTATTGCCCATCCCTATTTGCCCTTGAGAAGGTGGTGGTGAGCTGCCTCCTTGAACCGCTGCAGTCCATGTAATGTAGGTGCAGTCCATGTAATGTAGGTACACCCACAGTGCTATTTGGGAAGGGAGTTCCAGGATATTGACCCAGCAACAGTAAAGGAACGGCGATATATTTCCAAGTCAGGATGGTAAGTGGCTTGGAAGGGAACTTGAAGGTGGTGATGTTCCCATCCAACTGCTGCCCTTGTCCTTCTAGATGGCAGTGGTCGTGGGTTTGGAAGGTGCTGTCGAAGGAGACTTGGTGACTTCCTGCAATGCATCTTGTAGATGGTACACGCTGCTGCTATTGTGTGTCGGTGGTGGAGTGAATGTTTGTGGATATGGTGCCAATCAAGTGAACTACTTTATCCAGGATGGTATCAAGCTTCTTGAGTGTTGTGGGAGCTGCGCTCATCCAGACAAGTGGGGAGTATTCCATCACACTCCTGACTTGTGCCTTGTAGATGGTGGACAGGCTTTGGGAAGTCAGGAGGTGAGTTATTCATCGCACTATTCCTAGCCTCTGACCTGCTCCTGTAGCCACACTATTTATGTGGCTAGTCCAGTTCAGTTTCTGGTCAATGGTAACCCCCAGGATAGTCGGGGATTCAGTGATGGTAATGCCATTGAACATCAAGGGGTGATGGTTGGATTCTCTCTTGTTGGAGATGGTCATTGCCTGACACTTGTGTGGTCTGAGTGTTACTTGCCACTTGTTAGCCCAAGCCTGGATATTGTCCAGGTCTTGCTGCATTTGGACAGGGACTGCTTCAGTATCTGAGGAGTTGTGAATGATGCTGAACATTGTGCATTCATCAGCAAACATCCCCACTTCTGACCTTATGAATGGAGGAGGTCATTGATGAAGCAGCTGAAGATGGTTGGGCCGAGGACACTACCCTGAGGAACTCCTGCAGTGATGTCCTGGAGCTGATATGACTGACCTGCAAGAACTACAACCATCTTCCTTTGTGCTCGGTATGACTCCAGCCAGTGGAGAGTTTTCCCCCTGATCCCCATTGACTCCAGCTTTGCTAGGGCTCCTTGATGCCACACTCGGTAAATGCGACCTTGATGTCAAGCGCAGTCACTCTCACCTCACCTTGAGAGTTCAGCTCTTTTGTCCATGTTTGAATCAAGGCTGTAATGCGGTCAGGAGCTGAGTGGCCCTGGCGGAACCCAAACTGGGCATCAGTGAGCAGGTCATTGCTAAGCAAGGGCTGCTTGATAGCACTGTTGATGACCTCTTCCATTACTTTACTGATGATCGAGAGTAGACTGATGGGACAGTAATTGGCCGGGTTGGATTTGTCCTACTTTTTGGGTACAGGACATCCCTGGGCAATTTTCCACATAGCCGGGTAGATGCCAGTGTTGTAGCTGTACTGAAACAGCTTGGCTAGCGGCGCGGCAAGTTCTGGAGCACAAGTCTTCAGTACTATTGCCAGAATATTGTCAGGGCCCATAGTCTTTGCAGTATCCAGTGTTTTCAGCCATTTCTTGATATCACGTGGAGTGAATCGAATTGGCTAAACATTGCTGGCATTTGTGATGCTGGGGACCTCTGGAGGAGACAGAGATGGATCATCCGCTCAGCACTTCTGGCTTAAGATTGTAGCAAATGCCTCAGCCTCATCTTTTGCACTGATGTGCTGGGCTCCTCCATCATTGAGGATGGGGATATTTGTGGAGCCTCCTCCTCCAGTGAGTTGTTTAATTGTCCACCACCATTCACGGCTGGAGGTGGCAGGACTGCAGAGTTTAGATCTGATCCGTTGGTTGTGGAATCGTTTTGCTCTTGTCTATCGCTCGCTGCTTATGCTGTCTGGCACACAAGTAGTCCTGTCTTATAGCTTCATCAGGTTGACACCTCACTTTTAGCTATGCCTCTCGTTCTTTTAAACAGCAGAGAATATAGTTCCAATTTACTTAGCCTCTCACCATAGGACAATGCCCTCATCCTAGGGCCTAATTTAGTGAGTCTTCGCTGTACGACCGCCAATGGAAGTATATGCACCATTAAATATGAAGATGAAATCTGCACACACTATTCCAGATGTCGTATCACCAAAGCCCTGTACAATTGTAGCAAGACTTCTTTATTCCTGTACTTCAATTCCCTTGCTATAAAGGCCAATATGCCATTTGCCTTCCTAATTGCTTGCTGTACCCGCATGTTAATTTTAAGCATTCCTTGTACGAACACGCCTAAGTTTCTTTGAACAACAACCTTTACAAGTTTCACAGCTTTTAAAAATATTCTGCTTTTCTATTCTTACAATCCAAGTGAATAACTTCACCCTTCCCCATATTATACTCCATCTACCATCTTGTTGCCCACTCACTTAATCTGTCTTTATCTCTTTGCAGCCTCTCCATGTCCTCCCACAGCTTTGTATCATCGGCAAAACTCAATACATCTCTCTCTGTCTCTTTATTTAAGTCATTGATATAGATTGTAAATACCTGAGTCCCCAGCACTGATCCTTGTGGCACTCTACTAGTCACAACCTGCTAACTTAAAAATGCCCCGTTTATACCCACTTTCTGATTCCCATCCATTAACTAATCCTCTATCATGCTAATATATTACCCAACTCCATGAGCCCTTATCTTGCCTACTAACCTTTAACATGGAAACTTAGAAACATAGAAAATAGGAGCAAGAGTAGGTCATTCAGCCCTTCGAGCCTGCTCTGCCATTCAGTATGATTATGGCTGATCCTCTATCTCAATGCCGTACTCCTGCGCTCTCCCCATACCCCTTGACACCTTTAGAGTCCAGAAATCTATTTATTTCCTTAGTCATAGAGGTCTACAGCACAGAAAAAGGCTCTTCGGCTCATTGAGTCTGCGTCGGTCAACTAAGTACCTAACTATTCTAATCCCATTTTCCAGCACTAGGCCCATAGCCTTGTATGCCATGGCATCGCAACTGCACATCCAAATACTTCTTAAATGTTATGAGGGTTTCTGCCTCTACCACCCTTTCAGGCAGTGAGTTCCAGATTACCACCACCCTCTGGGTGAACAAAGTTTCCCTCACATCCCCTCTAAACCTCCTGCCCCTTACCTTAAATCTATGCCCCCTGGTTACTGATCCCTCCAAGGGGTTAAGTTCCTTCCTGTCTACCCTATCTATGCCCTTCATAATTTTATATACCTCAATTATGTACCCCCTTAATCTCCTCTGCTCCAGGGAAAATAACCCCAGTCTATCCAATCTCTCCTCATAACTAAAACTCTCCAGCTCAGGCAACATCCTGGTAAATCTCCTCTGCATTCTCTCTAGTGCAATCACATCCTTCCTATAATGTGGATTCCAGAACTGCACGCAATACTCTAGCTGTGGCCTAACCAGCGTTCTATACAGTTCCAGCATAACCTCCCTGCTCTTATATTCTATGCCTCAGCTAATAAAGGCAAGTGTCTCATATGTCTTCTTAACCACCTTACCTACCTGTCCCGCTACCTTAAGTGGTAGACATAGACATGCACACCAAGGTCCCTCTGATCCTCGGTACTTCCCAGGGTCCTACCATTTATCGTGTATTCCCGTGCCTTGTTTGTCCCGCCCAAGTGCATCACCTCACACTTATCCAGATTAAATTCCACTTGCCACTGATCAGCCCATCTGACCAGCCCGTATATATCCTCCTGTAACCTAAGGCTATCCTCCTCACTATTTACCACTTCTTAAATATATTCAGTGACTTGGCCTCCACAGTCCTCTGTAGTAGAGAATTCCACAGTTTCACCACCCTCTGAGTGGAAACATTTCTCCTCATCTCAATCCTAAATGGTCTACTCCATATCCTGAGACTGTGACCTCTTGTTCTAGATACCCCACGTTCTCCCAGCCAGCGGAAATATCATCCGTGCATCCAGTCTGTCGATCCCTGTCAGAATTTTCTATGTTTCAATGAGATCTCCTCTGACCCTTCTCAACTCCAGTGAATACAGACCTAGTCGGCCCAATCTCTCCTCCTATGACAACCCTGCCATCCCAGGAATCAGTCTGGTGAACCTTCACTGCACTCTCTCTATGGCAAGTATATCCTTCCTTAGGTAAAGAGACCAAAACTGCACACAATAGTCCAGATATGGTCTCACCAAAGCCCTGTACAGCTGCAGTCTTTGCTCCTGTATTCAAGTCCCATCGCAATGAAGGCCAACATACCGTTTGCCTTCTTAACTGTTTGCTGCACCTGCATGCTTGCTTTCAGTGATTGGCGTACACGGACACCCAGGTCTCTTTGTACATCAACATTTCCCAATCTATCAACATCTAAATAATACTCTGCCATTCTGCTTTTCTTACCGAAGTGGATAACTTCACACTTGTCCATGTTATACTGCATTTACCATGTATTTGCCCACTCTCTCAACCTGTCTAAATCAACTTGAAGCTTCTTAACACCCTCCTCATCGCTCTCTTTCCCACCAAGTTTTGTGTCATCAGCAAACTTGGAAATATTACATTTGCTTCCCTCATCCAAGTCATTGATATACATTTGAATAGCTGGGGCCCAAGCACTGATCCCTGCGCTACCCCACTAGTCACCGCCTGCCAATCCGAAAAATACCCATTTCTTCCTACTCTCTGCTAACCAATTCTCAATCCATGCCAATATATTACCACGAATCCCATGTGCTTTAATTTTACACACTAACGTCTTATATGGGACTTTATCAAAAGCTTTCCAAATACACCACATCCACTGGTTCTCCCTTATCTATTCTGTTAGCTACATCCTCAAAAAACTCCAGTAGGTTTGTCAAACATGATTTCCCTTCCATAAATCCCTGTTGGCTTTGTCTAATCCTGTTGACATTTGCTAATTCTCCTGTTATCACGTCCTTTATAATAGGGTCCAGCATTTTCCCTCCTACTGATGTTAGGCTAACCCGTCTGTAATTTGCTGTTTTCTCCCTCCCTCCTTTATTAAATAGTGGGGTTACATTTGCCACCCTCCAATCTGCTGGGACTGTTCCAGAATCTACAGAATTTTGGAAGATGACAACCAATGCACCCACTATTTCCATGGCTACCTCCTTTAGTACCCTGGGATGTAAATTATCAGGCCCTGGAGATTTATTGGCTTTCAGTCCCATTAATTTCTCTAGCACTATTTTTTTAGTAATACTAATTTCCTTCAATTCCTCCTTCTCACTAGACCATTGGTTCCCTAGTACTTCTGGGAAGTTATTTGTGTCTTCCTCCATGAAGACAGAACTCAAGTAGTTGTTTAATTGCCATTTCCTTGTTCTCTATTATAAATTTTCCTGTTTCAGACTGTTAGGGACCTACATTTGTCTTCACTAATCTTTTTCTTTTTACATACTTATAGAACCTCTTACAGTCTGTTTTTATGTTCCTTGAAAGTTTACCCTCATCCTCTATTTTTCCCCTCTTAATCTCTTGGTCCTCCTTTGCTGAATTCTAAACTGTTCCCAATCCTCAGGCTTGCTACCTTTTCTAGCAACTTTATATGACTCTTCTTTGGATCTAATACTATCCTTAATTTCTTTTGTTAGCTATGGTTGGGCCACTTTTCCTGTTGTGTTTTTGTACCAGAAAGGAATGTATAACTGTTGCCATGCATACATTCGTTCCTTAAATATTAGCCACTGTCTATCCACCATCATGCCTTTTAATGAAGTTCCCCAATCTATCTAAGCCAACCCACGCCTCATACTTTCGTAGTTTTGTTTGTTAAGACTTAGGACTCTAGGATGGAAAGCGAAGTAGTCCGATCTGAAACTAATGAAGAGTTCTATCATGTTATGGTCACTGTTCCCTAAAGAACCCCGCACAACAAGATTATTAAATAAACCTTCTCATTGCACACTATCAAATCTAGGATGGCCTGTTCCCTAGATGGTTCCTCGACATACTGGTCTGAAAAACCATCTCATACGCACTCCAGGAATTCATACGCCACAATAGTATTGCTCATTTGGTTTGCCCAGTCTATGGGTGGAATCGTACCAGATTTACTAAGTGTGGTAGCAGGCGGGGTACATGGTGGGTTTTCATGCTGTATTGACCCAATCCCACCATATTATTTATGCATTCCTGGGAAACTTGCCATTTCGATGGCGGGCAGGCTCTCATTTGCCCGTCTGCCATCACCTCACCGCTTCGTCATGCCGGCGCCATATTTAAAGTCCAGCCGCACGCATACATCTTAGTGCTTCCAGGCCATGACTACTGCAGGGAAGATGTCTACGAAAAGCAAGATGACTGTAGCCCTAGGTTTAGCGATGCATCACTGGAATGCCTTTTGGATGCCATGGAGGCCCGCTGCGATGTTCTCTACCCCCACTCTGGCTGCAGGATGGGCAGAGGCGTTACCAACCAGGCTTGAGAGGTGGTGGTCAGCATCAAGGCCCTGCAAAAGAGGACAGCCGCCCAATGCTACTACAGGATGAATGGTCTCATCCGTTCCACCAGGGTGACTCATCCTTCTCTCAACTCATACACTCTCAATGCTATCACACATCCACAGGGACCTCACACCTCAAGGGACAACACCACTGACTCGCACACACCCCATCACATCTCCATCAGGCTCATATCCACTCGAGTTCTCATCCTTATTCCTGTCCATGGCTCTGCTCACCACACAAACATTCCACGCAGCGCCCTGTACCCTGTTCGCACTCTCTCCATCTGTTTTCATCCAGGAGAAGCTGGCTCACAACAGCAGGGGGAGAGGTCCCAGACTGAAGGCGAAGTGGCCTACATTAGGCCCCTCACTCACTTTGAGGAGTGTACTATCATGCTAACTGGTGAGGAAGTGGAACCAGTCTGCAGCAATGGTGACATTGGTGGCGAACACCCACCTGAGGATCCTGCACCATATCATCCCTCCCTCAATTCAACTGTGAGTGCTCTGTCTCATGCTTTTGATTCTGCTGCCATGCACTAATTATTTCTATTTTGGTTCACAGGGAGCTCTACCAAGTGACCAATACCCTCAGCCAGTCAGACCCTCACCCAGCCAGTCCCTCAACTCCATCCACGTCCTTATCTGCAGCCAAGAGGTTTCCTCCTCCAGTGAAGAGGTGGAAATAAGCAGCCCAGAAGATCTGTCACCGCAGGGGGAGCAGCTGGCCCATGAGTGATTCTGGCGAGGGAAGTGTGTGTGTGGCAGGGTCTTTCGGAGCCCTGTGCAAGCACTCTCTCACACACGCAGATCCTTCACGTTTCACACTCTTGCCCTGAGCATTTTGAATGCTGCCTGCTGGGGTTTGCTTTCAGGTGTCCATCTGAGCTGACCTGCATCTCCACCCACTGACTCATCACACTCCCATGCAGCACATGATCTCTCCCACCGCAACTCTCGTTTCACTTTCGATTTGGACAGCATGGTCTGGTTTCACTGCATTGTGCACTCCCCTGTCTTTTACTCTCCCCCCAGTCACTGGGTTCCTTTCTCTAATCACAGTTGACCCACTCCATGGCATCACCTTCCACCTCCGTTCCGTTACCCACCAGCCACAACCCTTTTCTTTCGGGGATGTCTAGGTGAATGTGCACGTTCCCTTCCTTCCCAAAAACCCCATCCGTATCCACATTCACCTCCCCAACCTCCCCCTCCCCACCCCCAGGGTCCGAGTCTGCCTCCAGGTCCCCCCCCAACCACCTTTGCCGTCTCTTCTATTGCTACTGTCGAACCCTCACCCTCCCACCTCAGTCTGCCCTCGGTCATTCTCCCACCCTCAGTTCACTCCCCGGGAGGCAGACATGGACCTATCCGACCCCTCCTGTGCATGTTCACCTGCACATCCCTCCCTCCCTCCAGTCCTCCCATCCCCCTGGACTCCCCCCTCCCCCTGCTTAGTCCCTCCCCATTCCCCATTCGAAATTTGGCATTCCCGCATTTGTCCTGGTACAACAGACTAAATGGTATAATTTTAAAAATTGGTGCAGGAGCAGGGAAACCTATTGGTGTATGTACACAAATTTTTGAAATTCCTGACTCCTTCCTCCACTCTTATCTCTTCCTCCAGCCTCACTTCTTCCTCCACCCTTACTCCTTCCCCTCTCTGCACCCCTTCCTCCCCCTGGACACCCTCCCCTCTCCACACTCCTTCCCTTGCACCTTCCACCTACCTCCCCAGTTGCCATCTTCTCCATTAGCCCCTCTTTCCCCTATTCTCCATCCCAACCTCCCCCGCAACACCTTTGTTCTCCCCTCCCAACCTCACCCCATCCTGACACCTTCATTCCCCTCCTCCCAACCTCCCCCCTGACATCTTCATTTACCCTCCCAATCTCAACCCATCCTGACACCTTAATTCTCCCCCTCCAAACCCCATCCCATCCCAGCACCTTCATTCTCGCCGTCCCAACCTCAACTCATCCTGACACCTTCATTTCCCCCTTCCAACCTCACCCCATCCCAACGCCTTAATCCCCCCTCAACCTCACCCTATCCTGACACCTTCATTGCCCCCGCAACCTCTTCCATCCTGACATCTTTATTCCCCCCTCCCAACCTTCTCCATCTTGACACCTTCATTCCCCTCCTCCAAACCTCACTCCATCCTGACATCTTTATTCCCCTCCTCCAAACCTCCCTCCATCCTGACACCTTTGTTCCACTCCTCCAAACCTCACTCCATCCTGACGCCTTCATTCTCCCCTCCAAACTTCACACCACCCCGACACCTTCATTCCCCTCCTCCCACCCTCACTCCCCAGCACCTCTTCCTCTCCCAGCCGATCCTGGCCCTTCCTCTCCCATCCCCTCAACCTTCACCCATTGTGAGCATCAATGGTGACTATCCAACTTCTGTGAGCTACTTCTCAGCAGAACCATGTCCATGAAAATCCACCAAGCAGGCCATTGACGTTCTTCCAGTGTGCCATTGGTATCGGGCTCCAGCATCTTTTGCTGCTCAGATGTCTGTGATGTGAGCAAAGTCCTGGTGGGTAAATCCCGACTTTTGCATATTACATTTGTCAAGATGTGTTCTACACCAGCATGTTTTCCCGCCAACGTGAGCAGACAATCCAGCTGGGCGGGGGGCTGTGTGGTGGGGGGGAACGATTCGGGCGGGCTGGCCTAATAAAAATATGCTGATGTATTACAATGAGGTTCCCATGTCCGATGGTGGAGAATGCAGCCCACCATCGGCGGGCTAAGTGGACGATCGCGAACTGGTTTCACGCCGTTGTGAAACCAATCGCGCCATATTGCCCGCTTGCGCCACCGAACATGCCCGACACCAGCAGGCACGGAAAAACCCAACCTTTATGTAAATTAAAATCTCCCATGATTACTGTAGCACCATTGTTACTTGCATTTCTAATTTCCTGTTTAATGCACTACAGTTTGGAGACCTATAGACAACTCCAACTAATGTTTTCCATCCCTTGTTGCTTCTTAGCTCCACCCAAACTGATTCTACATCTAGATTTTCTGAGTCAATATCCTCTCTCACTTTCACACTGATTTCAACCTTAACTAGTAACACCATGCCACCTCCTTTTCCTTTTTTGCCTGTCCGTTCTAAATACCGAGTACCCTTGGATACACAGTTCCCAGCCTTGGTCACCCTGCAGCCATGTATCATTAGTCGCAATCATATTGTACCCATTTACATCTATTTGCTCTGTTAATAAGCAGCATAAGCAGCAAGTGATAGACAGAGCTAAGCAATACCACAATCAACAGACCAGACAAAAGCTCTGCAGTCCTGCCACACCCAGTCGTGAATGGTGGTGGACAATTAAACAACTCACTGGAGAAGGAGGCTCCACAAATATCCCCATGATGAAGGAGCCCAGCACAGCAGTGCAAAAGTTAAGGCTGAAGCATTCGCAACAATCTTCAGCCAGCAGTGCCGAGTGGATGATCCATCTTGGCCTCCTCCAGAGGTCCCCAGCATCACAGAGGCCAGTCTTCAGCCAATTTGATTCACTCTACGTGATATCAAGAAACAGCTGAAGGCACTTGCTACTGCAAAGGCAAGGGCCCTGACAATAATCTGGCAATAGTACTGAAGACTTGTGCTCCAGAACTTGCCACGCCCCTGGCCAAGCTGTTCCAGTACAGCTAAAACACTGGCATCTATCCGGCTACAAGGAAAACTGCCCAGGTATGTCCTGTACACAAAAAGCAGGACAAATCCAACCTGGCCAATTACCACCCCATCAGCCTACTCTCGATCATCAGTAAAGTAATGGAAGGGGTCATCAATAGTGCCATCAAGCAGCACTTGCTTAGCAATAACCTGCTCACTGACGCCCAGTTTGGGTTCCGCCAGGGCCACTCAGCTCCTGACCTCACTACAGCCTTGGTTCAAACATGAACAAAAGAGCTGAACTCCTGAGGTGAGGTGAGAGTGACTGCCCTTGACATCAAGGCAGCATTTGACCGAGTGTGGCATCAAGGATCTCTAGCAAAACTGGAGTCAACGGGGATCAGAGGGAAAACTCTCTGATTGGAATCATACCAAGCACAAAGGAAGATGATTGTGGTTTTTGGAGGTCAGTCATCTGCAGGAGTTCCTCAGGGTAGTGTCCTAGGCCCAACCATCTTCAGCTGCTTCATCAATGACCTTCCATCAATCGTAAGGTCAGAAGTGGGGATGTTCGCTGCTGATTGCACAATTTTCAGCACCATTCACGACTCCTCAGATACTGAAGCAGTCCATGTCCAAACGCAGCAAGACCTGGACAATATCCAGGCTTGGGCTGACAAGTGGCAAGTAACATTCACGTCACACAAGTGTCAGGCAATGACCATCTCCAACAAGAGAGAATCCAACCATCGCCCCTTGATGTTCAATGGCATTACCATCACTGAATTCCCGACTATCAACTTCCTGGGGGTTACCATTGACAAGAAACTGAACTAGACTAGCCATATAAATACTGTGGCTACAAGAGCAGGTCAGAGGCTAGGAATCTTGCGATGAATAACTCACCTGCTGACTCCTCAAAGCTTGTCCACCATCTACAAGGCACAAGTCGGGAATGTGATGGAATACCCCCTACTTGCTTGGATCAGTGCAGCTCCTACAACGCTGAAGAAGCTGGACAATGTCCAGGACAAAGCAGTCCGCTTGATTGGCACGCCATCCACAAATATTCACTCCCTCCACCACCGACGCACAGTAGCAGCAGCGTGTACCATCTACAAGATATAGTACAGGAATTCACCAAGGCTCCTTCGACAGCACCTTCCAAACCCATGACCACTACCACCTAGAAGGACAAGGGCAGCAGATAGATGGGAATATCACCACCTGGAAGTTCCCCTCCAAGTCACTCACCATCCTGACTTGGAAATATATCGCCGTTCCTTCACTGTCTCTGGGTCAAAATCCTGGAACTCCCTTCGCAACAGCACTCTGGGTGCCTACACCACATGGACTGCAGCGGTTCAAGAAGGCAGCTCACTACCATATTCTCAAGGGTAACTAGGGATGGGCAATAAATGCTGGCCCAGCCAGCGAAGCCCACACCCCATGAATGAATAAAAAAAAAATTCATCTACCTTAGTTCGAATGCTCTGTGCATTCAGATAGTGCCTTTCAACTTATCTTTTTAACATTTTTACACATTTTTTTGTACTATCGCCCTATTTGCTGCTAGCCCTTGTTTTGTCTGACACCTTATCAATATTACATCTACTGGTTCCCCTTTATCTACCCTAGTAGTTACATACTCAAAAATCTCTAATTTGTCAAACAGGATTTCCCTTTTGTAAAACCATGTTGACTTGTTCTGATCACACTCTAACTGGGATTCTCCAGTCCCACCAGCAGCGGGGTTCATGGCGGGCAGGGGCAGACAATATTTCGAGAGCTGAAAAATCGGTTTCCCGATGGCAAGAGACTGTGGCAACTTGGGGTCCCGACCGACATGGCGGGTCGCCATTTCCACCAGGGGCCAACAGGAAGCCGTTTTGCATCTCGTGGCTGGGATTCAAATGAACATCCAACCGGAATTCCCCCCACCCACCCCCTGTCCAATCGACCATCCCACCAGCGGGAATCCACGGCGGTCCGGGAGCCGCCTCAACGAATGTGGCACACACAAGTCAGGACTTACCTGGATGAATGCCTGGAGCAGCAAGGAGCAGGACCTGCAGGTGGAGCCTCTCGATGTTGGGGTAGGAGCTGCAGGTGGAGTCTCTCGATGTCGGAGCAGGAGCTGCAGGTGGAGTCTCGCGATGTCGGAGCAGGAGCTGCAGGTGGAGCCTCGCGATGTCGGAGCAGGAGCTGCAGGTGGAGTCTTGCGATGTCGGAGCAGGAGATGCAGGTGGAGTCTCGCGATGTTGGAGCAGGAGCTGCAGGTGGAGTCTCTCGATGTTGGAGCAGGAGCTGCAGGTGGAGTCTTGCGATGTTGGGGCAGGAGCTGCAGGTGGAGTTTTGACTGAGAGGAGTATCCAGCAGTAGGTGTATGGCTGCAACAGGTAATGGTGCGCGACGAAGGCCTTTGTAGGTACGGGGAAAAGAAAGAAGACAGGAAGAGAGACACAAAGAGGCAGGGTGGGTTTGGACCCCAAAAGGGGAGGGGTGTTAATATGGAAGTCTTGCAGGTGTCTTGGATGGGTGCAATTGGTAAGTGAGGTAGGAGCAAACGAAGGGCAGTGAGGGAAGAATGAGACCATGAGGGGGGGGGGGGGGGCGGTGCAGGGGGAAGAATGGGACTGTGAGTGGGGGGAGTACAGGTGGAAAGGGGAACATGAGTGGGGAGGGAGGGTTCTGTGGTATCAATTGATGAATCCTGCAGGGGCAAAGCTAGGGAATTGGTGTTATGATGGAATAGTTACAGTTAATGGGGGCAACGGTATACAGTCGGGTGGGAGGGTAAGGGTCTTGCAATGACGAGTGTAGGGGCAGCTAGGGTTGTTGGAGGGGAGATTAAATGAAATGCGGATCTTTTGGGTGGGAAGGACAAGGGGGGGCATTTTCACAGGGTCTGGGGTAGGCTCGTCGGGGAGGGAGGGGATGTGGATTCACTATAACGGGCCAAAGGTTGATGGGGCGGTTCAAGAGTGACATGAAGTTGACTGTGACACCAGGGGATCAATGGTGATGGGGGGAGGGTGTGGTTAACGGGGGAGAGTAAAAAGTATTTCAGCGAACCTCGAAGGACTCATGCACCATGGTTGCTCCAGACCTACCCAGTGCCTCGAAGTCCGGATATGGAAATGCTGGTTGGGAGTTGGGTCATCAGTCAGATGGAGTTGCAGGTCAGCTCAACTGGACAACTAAAGGGGAACCCCAGCATGTAGTTCAGACTAGGCAAAGGTGATTGGATCAAAAAGGCTGTGAAGGGCAAAGGAGCAGCGTGCATGGGAGGCTTCTCGCACATGCTTCACAAGGACCCTGGCAAAGTTCGAAGCCTCCCTGCACATGCATGATTCCAGAGTAACATAGACCCAACCTGGGTTGTCCCCTTGAACACAGGGGGTGCGGACAGACATTAAAGCGAACAGATGCAATGAAAAGACAGCAGAGCTCCTTAAAGTGCAGCTGTACATATATTAACAAGTGTGCATCAATAATAAGCAATGATAGTGCACACGTGCCACCGTAGTGAAAAACAGAACTTCTTAATTTTATGTTTCCTTCCACTGTGCCTAGGTGCTCCCCTGATATTCGCAGCAGGGGTGGAGACAGCCTGCTCACCCCTGTTGTCTTTGATAGCTTTGGCGGGCGTCCTCTGGAGCCTTGAGGCATAGAGGGCCCCGGCTGAGTTTGGGCCTCCTGCTCTGGGGCAAGTGCACCCTCTGTGGTCCTAGAGTTCCTAAGCAAAGGGGAATCGGAAAGGCCAGGCACCCTCAAAGAGCCAAGTGAACGGCCCAGAGGTGTCTCCCTGATGCTGCACCTCTTTGGTGCCTGTGAGCTCTCCCTTACTCCATGAGGAAAAGGGGCACCTGGAGGGAGGCCAAGGTGCCCCGTTCCCCTCTCACCAAGCCACTGCAAAAACTCGCTCATGGCTACAGCGATGGAGTGCATGGATACAGCGATGGAGTGCATGGATACAGCGATGGAGTGCATGGATACAGCGATGGAGTGCATGGATACAGCGATGGAGTGCATGGATACAGCGATGGAGTGCATGGATACAGTGATGGAGTGCAGGTCTGCGTGCATCTCTGACAATAAATGGGTGTTCTGCTGGTCCAGTTCTCCATGGCGTCTGCCGCCTTCCCCATGGAGACCTCAGTGTGAGTACAGGTCGGTACCACTTCATCAGCCAGGAGGCGGACGGACTCCTCCATCTCAAGCGCCAATTTGTTGAGGGCCTCTGACACCTCTGCCTGATGTTCCCCCGCCTCTCGCTGTATCTCCACCATCTTGTCTTGGACCACTCCAATAGGCTTGTTATCTGACTCAGACTTAGCTGAAGCCTCTTCCTAGCAGAAACCTCCAAATGCTGGTGACCTTGGCTGTCCCTGCCTCCTCCTGCTGCAGACACGTGTTCGTGCGGTGACCACCAGAGTGTGAGACCCTGTCTGAACTATAATAGTACTTAGGTGTGTGTCTGTGGGCTGGTGGAGGGTGCAGGTGACTTTGGTGACGACTGCAGGTGCATTGTCTTTGTTCCTCTGCGTGCTGCAGCTGGGGCTGGACTCGGGTTCGGAGTCAGGCCTCACCCTCTTCTTGCTGGCACCTGTAATCAAAAGAGGAGAGAGTGACTGACTGCATGGGCTGCCTCCAACATGGCACTGAGCATGGCCCTTAGACTTCTGTGTCAAGACAGTAAGCATGGCTCCTTACTGGATGGAGGCGGGACGCCGACCTCACCGTCTGCGCATGAACGTTCCCGATCCTCCCTTGCCAGCTCAGCAGCATGCTCTTTGAATGGTATGAAGTACTGGAGGTCAGCCATGCCCCTTCCCATCCGCGCTGTCTTGCGCTTGTGCGTTATTTGTGCTGCTCAAGGAGAGAAGATGGTTTGGGAGCAATTGGGATGCATGATGCCAGTCTTCATCAACAGCCCACTGGCTACTGTGTGCCATGTGAAAGCAACCATTACCTGTTGCAGCTAGTCCACAAGGGTTCTTTGGCAGCACCCTGTAAAAGGTATGAACTCATGCAGATAGAAGGGTAAGGCCAACAGAGGCATGGCATCAGCTGCTGCCCTCTAGGCCAATCACCCCTCCAACACAATATGAGCTCTCTATGTGGTATGGTCAAAGACCCACAATCGCCTCTCTACCTACGGACTACATGGACTGCAGTAGGTCAATGAGGCATCTCCGCATCAAGTTAAGATGCGCTTTTATGCAGGGGCAGCGCAGATGATGGCCTTGCCCCTGAGACCCATGTCCCAGTTCCCATTTTGTGAGGTGAGTTCACTTACCTTGGTGGCGCAGATGAGGTCATTCATCCTTTTCCTACATTGCGGGGCTGTCCTCTGAACGCAGTTGGTAGTCACCATCCTGGCGACTGCCTCCCATGCAGGGTTGATGAGTCGGGTGGGCCTCCTCCTTCATCCCCTGGGTAGAGGATCCTCTCCTCCACCACATTCAGCAGTACTCCCAGTGAAGCATCGCTTAATCAGGATGCCGGTGCTCCTTGGGTTCTGCCTTCCATGTCCTGGTCCATAGGTAAGAGCACAATAAAGCTGTATCTGTCCAAACGCCTTTCAAATTAGGCTCCAGGATATGATGGCCTGCCCCACAGTGAACAACATCCAGAAATGAGCCCAGCATCACCCGATTTGGCATGATTTCCCACTGGGCTCTGTGGTGGACAACACTCTCGCTTCCTGCCCCTGCCATGGGACTTAGGCCTGGATCAGTAAATCCCGGCCTATATTTTTCTGAGTGTGTTGTTCAGACTTCCTTAATAATAGATTTCAGCATTTCCCCAATGACCAATGTTAGGCTAACACACTTGTAGTTCCCTGTTTTCTCTCTCCTTTTCTTGAAAAGCAGTGCTACATTTGCCAATTTCCAATCTGATGGGACTGTTCCCGAATCTAAGGATTTTGGAAAATCATAGTTCGTGTATCCACTATCTCTGCAGCTATCGCTTTTGGAACCCTAGGGTGTAGGCCATCGGCTCCCAGGGATTTGTTGAGTTTTAGTCCATTAAGTTTCTCCAATACTTTTTCTCTGTTGATCTTAATTACCTTAATTTCCTCACTCATTTTAGCCTCTAGGATACCCTCTAGCATACACATTTCTGATATGCAACTTCTGTCTCTTGCTGTGAAACAGATACAAAATATTTCTCAATGCCTTTGCCATTTCCTCATTCCCCATGATGACTTCTCCTGTCTTTGCTTCCTAAAGTTTGAACATTTACCTTAGTTACTCTCTTCCTTTTCATATATAAAAAAGCTTGTACAATCTGTTTTCTTATTTCTGGCTAATTTACTATCATTCTATTTTTTCCATTTTTATCAATTTTTGGTTGTCCTTCGCTTGTTTGTAAAACGCTCCCAATTAGTTGCTAATTGATATTGTTCTTTGCAACATTATAACCCTCTTCTTTTTATCTAATATACTTAACTCCCTAAGTCAGCCATGATGGGTCAGTCTTGCTTAGTTTTTGTTGAACATTTTGAATTGTTTCTTCAAATGTTTCCCACTGTTTATTTACTGCTGTAACTTTTAATCTAATTACCCAATCAATTTTAGTCAGTTCTCCCCTTATACCTATGTAATTGGCTTTGTTTAAGTTTAAGATTCTTGTTTGTGTTTGGAGTATGTCACTTTCAAACTTAACATGGAATACAGTGGTATTATGATCACTGTTTCCTAGTGGATCTTTTACTACGATATTACCAATTAATTAATCTTGCATCATTACACAATACTAGATCTAGGGTAGCTTTATCCCTAGTTGGTTCCTCAATGTACTGCTTCAGGAAACTGTCACAAAAACACTCTAAAGATTCATCTTCTAGACCACTCTTGGCAATTTGATTTTCCCAGTCTACATGAAGATTAAAGTGCTCCAGAAATATTACATTGTTTGGTACAAGCTCCAATAATTTCTTGTTTAAAGCTGCTGTTAGGGGGCTTATAAACTACTCCATCAGTGCTTTCTGACCCTTGCTATTCCTAATTTCCATCCATACTGATTCTACTTCATGGTCTTTTGACTCCAGATCTTTTCGCACTAATGTCTTTATGTCATCCTTTACTATCAGGGCTACTCCTCCTTTACCATTTTGTGTCTTGCCAAAATATTATGTAGCTTGAAATATTTATTTCCCATCCTTGGTCACTTTGCTACCATGGGCAGAATCGTCCCAGATTTGCACTAAGTGCAGTACCGGGCGGGTTAAACAACTTCTTACCAGCCGGCCGCGATGGCGGCTTCTCACGCCGTATTGTCCCAAACCCGCCGCATTAATTATACATTCCCTGGAAACTGTTTCCATGGCAGGCAGGCAGGCTCTCATTTACCCGCCATGTCATCACCTCACCACTTCATCACTCTGGTGCCATATTTAAAGTCCATCCACATGCACACCTCCAGCCCACGACTGCTGCATGGAAGACAGTATTAGTGACGCATCCCTCGAGTGCCTTTTGGACTCCGTGGAGACCCACCGTGATGTCCTCTACCCCCACTCTGGGCGCAGGATGGGTAGCTGTATCACCAATCCAGCATTGAAGGCAGTAGCAGCAGTAGTCAATGCCAATGCCTTGCAAAAGATGGCAGCCACCCAGTGCTGCTACGGGATGAATGATCTCATCCGTTCCGTCAGGATAACTCACTCTTTCTCATCACTCTCAACTCACATACTCACAAACCCATCACACATCCACAGGGATCTCACACCTCAAGAGACAACACCACTAACTCACACACACACCCTCACATCTCCATCAGGCTCATAGCCTCTCGAGCTCACGTATTCATCACATCCATGGCTCCATTCACCGCACAAACATTCCACGCAGTGCCATGTGTCCTGCTCACACTCTCCATCTGTTTTCATGCAGGAAAAACTGGCTCACGTCAGTAGGAAGAGGTCCCAGACCAGGAGTGGAGTGGCCCACATTAGGCATTTTGAGGAGTGTGCCATCATGCTGGCTGGTGAGGACATGGACTGTACCTGCGGTGACAGTGAGGTCGGTGGCGAACACCCTCATGAGGATCCTGCACCACATCATCCCTCTCTCAACGCAAATGTGAGTATTCTCTCCTGCTTTTGACTCTGTTGCCATACACTACTTTATCTCTACTTTTGTTCACAAGGAGCTCTGCCAAGCCGGCCCGTGCCTCAGCTCCATTCTGCCTTCAACAAAAAGGACACCTCCTCTATTGAGGAGCTAGAAATAAACAGCCTGGTAGACCCATCACAGTGCTTATCCACACCTTGCACCAGTAGAGACACACACCTTGGTGGGACCTAGATCTAGAGCAGGCTCAGGTTCAGAATCTGGTGGTCACCACACAAACACGTCGGCAGCAACAGGAGGCAGGTTTGTGCGAGCTCCCCGGCACTTGGAGGACTCCTGGGGAAGAGGCATCTGTGAGGTCCGAGTCAGATGATGAGCCTCTATATTTGGCCTTCCAACTCATGCTGGAGAGTCAGCAGAAGACAGGGGAACATCATGCAGAGCTGTTGGAAACCCTCAACAGAGTGGCTCAAGAGTCGAAGCAGTACGTCCGCCTGCTCTCTGAGGAAGTGGTGCCCACATGTGTGTCTGTGGAGGTCTCCATGGGGAAGATGGTGGATGCCATTGGAGACCCTGATCCAGCAGAATGTGGAGATGTGTGCAGGCCTGCACTCCATCGCGGGAGCAGTGGGTGAGTTCCTGCAGTGGCAACACGAGAGGGTAACAGGGCATAGCGACGTCCCTCCAAGTGCTCTTTCCCCTCAGTGACCCTTGAGCACTTGGGCACCTGAAGGGAGGAGGAGCAGCAGCTGGACACCCCTGGGTCATCCACTCAGGAATCTCAGAGGTTGTCCTCTCACTCCGAGTTCCCTTTGCTTTTGAGCCTCTCAACCTCGTCCTCTGTCACCGCAGATGGGGCAGCTGGCCGAGTGATTCTGGATGGAGAAGTGTATGTGTGGCAGGGCCTTTCGGAGATTCGTGCAAGCACTTTCCCACCCACGTGGATCCTTCATGTATCACACTCACCTCAATGTCCTGCGCATTTTCAATGCTGCCTGCTGGGGTTAGCTTTCAGTTGTCCATTTGAGCTGACCTGTATCTCTGCGCACCCAATGATCACACTCCCGTGCAGCATCTGATCTCGCCTACCACATCTCTCACTTCACTTTCAATTTGGACAGCATGGTCTGGATTTGCTTTTTCGTCAGCTCCCCTATCTTTCCCATTCTCCCAGTTACCTACTTCCTGTCCCTCATCACAGTTGACCTCCCTGGCATTACCTTCCATCTCCTCTCCATGACTTACCAGCCACACACAACCCTTTACCTTCGGGGATGTCCAAGTGAACGTGTATGTTCCCTTCCCAAAAATCCCAATCCCATCCACATTCACCTCCCCAACCTCCTCCTCCTCACTTCCAGGGTCCATGTCTACCTCCTCTGAGTCTTCACCAACCACCCTTCTACCGCTACTGTTGAACCCTCACCCTCCCACTTCACTGTGCCCTTGGTCATTCTCACCATTCCTTCATAGCACACCACCTTCACTTCGCTCCCCAGGAGGCAGTCATGAACCCATCAGACCCCTCCCTTGCATGTTTGCCTGGACATCCGCTCCCCCCTCCGGACCCCTTCCCCTACCAGACCCCTTCCTCCCAGGAACCCCTTCGCCCCCCCCACCCGCTTAGTCCTCCCACACCACTCCCCCCAAGATTCCTCAGCACTCTTAGTCCGTCCCCCTTCCTGACTCCCTCAGACACCCTTACTTCTTCCCCCACCCTTAGTTATTCCCTCCTCCCGACTCCTTCCTCCAGCATTACTCCTTGCCCCTTCCTGACTCCTCCCTCCACGCTTACTTCTTCCTCCATGCTCACTCCCTCCCCTCTCCACACTTCTTCTAGCCCTGGACTCCTTCTGACTCCGCACTCCCCTCCAGCTCCTTCCCTCACACCTTCCAATGCCCTTACACCTACTTCCTCAGTTGCCATCTTCTCCACCGTTACCCCCTCCTTCACCATACTCCCTCTGCCCCCCAACGTCACCCCCGGCGACACCTTCATTTCCCCCTCCCAACCACACCCCCCGATACCTCTTCCACTCCCAGTCGATCCTAGCCCTTCCTCTCCCACCCCCTTGACCATCATCTGTTGTGAGCATCAATGGTGACTATCCAACTTCTGTGAGCTGCTTTGCAGCAGAGCCATGTCCATGAGAATCCACCCAGCAAGTCATGGATGTTCCTCCATTGTGTCGTTGCTGTCAGGCTGCAGCATCTTCTGCTCCTCAGATGTCCGCAATGTGAGCAAAGCCCTGGCGGTAAGTCCCGATATCTGCATGTCGCACTTTTCAATATGTGTTCTGCACCAGCGTGCAATCATGTGGACGTAGACGGACGATCCAGCAGAGGGGGGAAGAATCCAGCGAGCTCGCCTTATAATGATATGCTGAGGTATTACAATAAGGCTCCTGACGTCCGATGGTGGGGAACGTGGCCCACCATTGACAGGCTGAGCGGACAATCGCAAACTGGTTTTGTGACGATGTGAAACTGATTTTTGGTCTTCTCTCCATAATGTCCTCTCACGCCACGAACATGCCTGACACCAGCGAGCATGGAAAATTCCATCCCATGTCTCTGTAATGGCAATTTAAATCTAACCCATTTACCTCTATTTGTTTTTTTTTATATTCATTCATGGGATGTGGCTGTTGCTGGCTATTAGTAGTGATAATGCCTCTATGCCAATGCCTTCCCTCCAGCTCATCTGTCTTACTGCAGATGCTTCAAATATTCAGATAAAGGTCCTTTAATTTCATCTTTTACTTCTATTCCCTGCCATGACCTTATTCGTTGATGCACAATTTACATTAAACTCTCTATCCCTGCCTGTACCAATCTGCTTGTCTTTACCTACATTGCTGTACTGTTCTGTTGCCTCAAACTTTTTCTTTGGATTTTTAAACCTCCCTTCACCCAAACCCTCCCTTTGCTATGTGAGTTCAAAGCCCTGTCCACAGCCCTAGTTATATAATTGGCCAGGATACTGGTCCCAGCCCAGTTTAAGTGCAGCCCATCCCTTCACCCATCCTATTCCATCACTCTGCCCTGAGTATTGATGCCTCTGCCCCATGAATTGAAACCCCTTTTTTCCACACCACACTTTGAGCCATACGTTTAATTCTCTAATCTGCTTGACCCGATGCCAATTTGCATGTGGCTCAGGTAACAATCCAGAGATTGTTACATTTGATGCTCTTTGTTTTAATTTGGACCCTAACTCCTTAATAAAAGCAAATACTGCTGGTGCTGGAAATATGAAATAAAAATAGGAATTGCTGGAAAAATTCAGCAGGTCTGGCAACATCTGTGGAAAGAGAAACAGGGTTAACATTTCAAGTCTAATATGACCTCTTCAGAACTCTCCTTTCTGTTTTTATTCCTAACTCCTCAAACTCTCTCAGCAGAACATCATTCCTTGCTCTACCTATGTCGTTGGTCCCCACATGGACCATGACAATTGGATCCACCCTCTCCCACTCCGAGTTTCTCTTCAGCTGCAAGGAGAAGTCTTTAAACCTGGCACCAGGCAGGCAACACAACCTTTGGAGCTCCCAGTTGTGGCACAGGAAACAGTGTTGATCCCCCTGGCTATATTGTCTCCTATCACTACCACATGTCAGTTCGCTCCCCCCACTTGAGTGGTGTCCTTCGCCATGGTTAGTCCGCTCATCCATCCTGCAGTCTTTCTGCTCATCCACACAGGTAGAAAGCACCTCGTACATGTTGGACAAAGTCTGGGACTGAAGCTCCTCCACCACTACATTCTGGTTCCCCATACCTGCCTGACTCACAGCCACACCCTCCTGTCCCTGACCATTAACCTAAAGTTCTGCCTAACCTTAGGATTGTGACTGCATCCTCCATTCAGATGACCCTACCCCTCCCTTATGCCCCACAATGTATGCAACTTAGACTTCAGCTCTGCAACTCTGAGCTGAAGTCACACAAGCTGTAGACACTTACTGCAGATATGATTGTCCAGGATTGCAATGCATTCCACAGATTCGCACATGCTGCAATCACAGCAGGCCACCATCCCTGCTCTCCCCTTTCACCATTTGGAATGGACCGTTCCCTCTGCAACACCCTTGTCCATTCCTCAGTCTTGCCCAACACCCCTTCCCTTTCCTACGGTACCTTTCCGTGCAAGCAAAGGAGATGCAACACCTACATTTTCACCTGTCTCTTCTAAGGCCCTAAACCATCTAAGGCCCCAAAACTCCTAAATGAAACAGTGATTTACTTGTACTTCTTTTCAATTTAGTATACCGTGGGCAGAATTTTACATCCCGCGGGCGGGCACTTGCCCGACCTGATCGGGAGTAAAATAGTGCACAGTGACGTTGGGCAAGCGTTCCGACGTCATCGTGCACTCGCGCAATATTTCAGTTAGCTGGCAGGCACGAGAGTCAACAGCGTGCCTGCCAACAATTAAGAGGCCTATTATGGCCATTAAACTAGCAATTAATTTGTATTTTTCACTGCCTGGCCAACCTTATGGTTGACAGACGGGCAAATAGGCCAGGAGGCTTTTGCATTTTTTAGGAAACCTCATCCACAGGCGGGATGAGGTATCCAACAGTAACTAAAAAAAAATAAAATTTTTAAACGTCATTTTAATATGTTCCTGTTCATGTGACTGAGTCCCTTACTTTTAAAATCTTTAGTTTTCATTGTAAAATTCTTCAGCTCCCTGAGGCAGCTCTGTGCCTTCAGGGAGCTTTCTGTGTGTGCTCCCCGACACATGCGCAGACTTTAGCGCTCGCAGTCCCCCCGCCTCCACCCCGGCAGCACTGAGGTTCTCAGCAGCGTTTCACATTGGCTGGCCGTTAATTGGTCAGGGCACGATTGTGGGCGATGGTCTGTTTCACGGCCGCTCCCGGGCCCACCCACCCAACAAAGGGAAAATCCTGCCCCATATTTACTACTCACAAAGTGGTCTCCTCTGCAATGGGGAGACCAAATGCAGACTGGGTGACTGCTTTGTGGAACACCTCCATTCAGTCTTCAAGCATGATGTGAGCTTCCTGTCACTTGTCATTTCAATTCTCCACCTTGCTCCTAAACTTAAGGAACAGCACCTCAGGCGGAATCGTCCCAGATTTGCACTAAGTGTGGTAATGGGTGGAAAAACAACGCCTTACCCACTGGCTGCAATGGCGGCTTCTCACACTGTATGGTCCCAAACCCGCCACATTAATTAAGCATTCCCAGGAAACCCATCATTTCCATGGCAGGCAGGCTCCCATTCACCCGCTACGCCATCACCTCACTGCTTCATCACACTGGGCATCATATTTTAAGTGCAGCTGCATGCACACTTCTCAGTGCTTCCAGCCCATGACAGCTGTATGGAAGTAATGGCCTCAAAAGGCAAAAAGACTGCAGCACCCAGGTTCAATGACGCGTCCCTCGTGCGCTTTTTGGATGCAGTGGAGGCCCACCGTGATGTCCTCTACCCCCACTCTGGCTGCAGGATGGGCAGCAACTTCACCAAACTGGCTTGGGAGGCAGTGGCAGCAGTGGCCAGCAAAAGAGGACAGCCACCCAGTGCCGCTAAAGGATGAATGATCTTCTCCATTCCACCAGGGTAAGTCACTCTTCTCATCACTCACATACTCACAAACCCATCACACATCCACAGGGCCCTCACTCACTGCCAGGTCAAGGGACATCACCATTCATTCACTCTCACACACTTGCATTGTCCACATCCTATCCATGGGACGACTCACCACACATGCCAGGCATACTTATCATCTGGCCTGGCAGGTGTCCTGTTTATACTCTCTCCATCTCTATTCATGCAGGACAAGCTGGCACACAACAAGAGGGAAAGGTCACGGACCAGTGGAGGAATGCCTGAAATCAAGGTCATCACGGACTTTGAATAGAGCCATCCAGCTGGCCGGTGATGACCAGGACCTGTCCTGTGCTGACGGTGAGATCGGCGGTGCCCTACCAAGTGAGTATCCAGCAGTGCAACATCCATCAGACAACAATGCTGTGAGTGATGTGTCCTGTTTCACAGGCCACTGCCATGCACTAATTATCTCTCCTTGCTTTCAAAGACACATCTGGGAAACAGCTGACATAGTCCATGACCCAGGGCCTCCAATAAAGCCCCGAAGAAACCTCTGAAAAGGAATCTGAAGGCACCCTCCTTGAAGTCCCGTCACAGCGCTCACCCACACCCTCCACCATTGCAGAGACACACACCTCGGGGGGGGGGACCTAGCTTTACAGTAGCCGCGGGATCACAATATGGTGAGTACATCGCACTGTCTGATCCACAACAGGTGGCGGCAGGAACCTCCCAGGTCCCTGGAACTTGCAGGACTACTGGAGACCAGAAATTTCCTAAGTCCGAGTCAAATGACGAGCCCTGAATGCAGTCATGTCTCAGTTGCTGGAGCTGCAAAGGCAAGGTCAGGAACATCAGGAATGGATGTCCACTGCACTCCTCAGATTGCAAAGCATGATGGAGGAGTCCGTCCACCTTCAGTCTGAGGTGATAGTACCAATGTAGCGAGGTCAACACTGGTAGGATGGCAACTGGCAAAGAGACCTTGGTCCAGGACGTGGCTCCTGCACTGCTGTGTCGGCTGAACTCCATCGCTGACGCCATAGTTGGCCTCTTACAGTGTGTACGCGAGAAGGGTACAGGGCAGCTCAATCTCATTCCAGCTTCCCCTTCTCCTCAAGGAGTCAGCCAGGGGCCCTTGGGCACCCATAGGGAGGAGGATCAGCAGGTGCATATCCCGGGCCATCCACCCAGGTGAGTCCAGGAGTGTCCAGCCCATCTGAAACCGCTCTTCCTGTCACCCCAGCAGCTCCAGCTCCACAGGTTGAGGAGGTGCTACTGCCACACAGCAGAACCCTGAAGCAGGCCAGGGCCCTCCAGCTCTCAGCCCTCCAGAGGACACCCACCAAAGTCATCACAGACAGGGTGAGGCTATGTGAGGATCAATGGAGTGTCTTCACTGCATGTCATCGTCATCCTCCTATAATTGAGCGACTATTAGGGCCTACACTGCGTCTCCATGGCAGGAGCATTATCACAAAGGGTATATGCACTGTCATAAGCCAGACTGGAGTCAAACATTCATAGGTGCTATGTGAGGATCTATGGAGTGTCTTCACTGCATGTCGTCATCATCCTCCACAAATCTAGCAGCTATGAGGGCCTCCCAAGTGTGCCTGCCTTGTCTGGCCAGTGCGAGGGCCTCATCGTCATTTTCGAGGACCTCCTCACCCTCATCCCCATCGACGTCGTCCTCATCAGAGGAGACCTCCCGCTCCTGCATCTCCTCCTCAACCAGCTCCTCTCCCCATTGCAGTGCCAGGTTGTGAAGGGCGCAGCAGGTGACGATGATGCGTGACACCCTCTGTGGACTATATTGCAGGGCTCCACAAGACCAGTCTGGGCACTGGAACTTCAATTTCAGCATCCCAATGGTCTGCTCCACCAAGGTGCGAGTTGCAGCATCAGTCTAATTATACCTTCGCTCTGCTGCAGTCTGAGGCCACTGTACGAGTGTCATCCGTCCTCTGTGGGTAGTCCTTGTCACCAAGGAGTCATCCTGCAGCCTCTGTGGATCCTGGAAGAGGTCAGGGATCTGTGACTATCTGAGAATGTAGAAGTTGTGAACACTCCCTGGAAACCGTGCACAGACCTGAAGGATGCAGTTGTGGTGGTCGCACACCAGCTGAATATTCAGCAAGTGGAAGCCCTTGCGGTTGACATAGTTGACCGTGTGTTGCGAAGGAGACCTGAGCGCCACATGAGTGCAGTCGATGGCACCCTGCACCTTTGAAAAACCCAAGATCTGGGCAAATCCAATCGTTCTTGCATCCTGGCTGCCCTGGTCCCAGGTGAAATGCACAAAGTTGTGTGCCCTTGTGAAGATGGCATCCGTAACTCCATGGATGCATCTGTGGGTGTAGACTTGTGATATCCCACAGAGGTCACCTGTGGAGCCCTGAAAGGAGCCACTGGCGTAAAAATTGAGCATCATGGTCACCTTTACGGCCACTGGCAGTGGATGCCCTCCATATCCCCATGGGGTCAAATCCTGCAGTAGCTGACAGATGTTCCAACCAGTTCCCTGGACATGTGCAGTCTTCGGTGACGCTGATTTGCAGGCATCTGCAGGAATGAAAGGCGGTATCTATAGACCCTAGGTGTCACTAGGCACCAACCAGCAACAGCTTGTTGTGGCTCTTCAGCGGCGTGTGCAGCAGCCCCAGCTGCCTCTTCTTCCTGAGGATGCTGCTCCTCCCTCTGCGCATCCAGGGGCCTCAGTTGCTCTGTTCTCCATCGTCTTCGCTCTTTCTAGCATACAGCAAGTTCATCAGGTTCCATGCTCCTGATGTACTCCTCCTGTGGGATGAAAGAGAAAGATGTGTGGGTTAGCATGGGTATTCTAAGAACCTCCTTTGTTAAGTCTGAAGGCCCCTTGATGCATCCCAGAGAGTGCTGGCCACCACATGAATGGCCAGAGTGTATTGCGTTGCATGGCTGCCCGAAACCCCACCCACCTCCGGCTCGCAGCAGCTTTGCCCATTGGACCACATGCTGTGCTCTCAGCTCAGGCACAGGCATTCTCCTAACCCACACTGCAAGGCTGCACTGCTGGCTTGAACCATGGGGGACCGGGATGATGACATTACAAGGGGCTGTGAGTGCCTCCTCCAGTGACTGCTCCATGGACAGCTTTAGCAAGCAGATTGCACAACATGTCCAGTCATCCAACTGTGCTGCAGATAAGCTCGAGGCCTGACTCCAAGCATATCAATGTGGCTGCATCTGAACTGTCTCATCTGCAGAGAATGGTCACTTTATACAAGGTTTCCCTGATGCATGTCCACTTCCCTCCCCGCCACCTCACACGTGCTTGTGCACTACCATCAACCTCCAAGTCGCCTCAACCTTGAAGTTCAACAGGCAACCCTGTGAGCACTGTGCAATGTTTCTGCACGCTCACCTCCGAGTTCCCCTCAAAGTGCAGCCCGCCAAGTGAACATCTTCCACATGCTGTTGTGAAACACGCCGACGTGGGTGGACAACCTAGCAGGAGGTGGGGATGATTCCGGCGAGCTGACCTTATAATGATATGCTGATGTATTACAATGAGGTTCCCGACTCTCGATGGCGGGAAACGTGACCCGCCGTCGACGGGCTGAGCGGACGGTCACAAACTAGTTTCACGATGTCGTGCAAACGATTTTTGGCCTTCTCACTGTATTGTCTTCTCAGGCTACCCAACACACCCAACACCAGCAGGCACGGAAAATTCCGCCCCTCATCTTATGAATTGGCACTCTACAGCCTTCTGGACACAACATCAAGTTCAACAACTTTAGATGATAACCTCTGCCTCCATTTTGTTTCTTTTTTTTGCTTATTCGATTTTTCTCATTTCTTTCTTTATTCCTTCACTTTGCATTGAGTCGGCTCAATTCACATCTCATCTGGACACCTTTTGTTTCTTTAGCTTTTCTACCATGAAATCTTTTGTCATTTAATCTCTCATGCCCTCCATCCAATCACAGACCTTCTGGTTTGTTCTTCCTTCCCCTCCCTTCTTTCACTTCCACAAACCTATTACATTTCTATCTTCCCTCAGTTTTGATGAAGGGTCATCTGAAACATTAACTTTGTTTCTCTCCAAAAATGCTGCCTGATCTGTTGAGTATTTCCAGCATTTTCTATTTTTATTTAACATTTCAGGTGCTTCTTCCAAATAAACCCCTAGTAATGAAATGGATGTGGGCTGATGTAGCCCAGCATGAGTCAGTGTCCTTGGGAGATGACGAAATACATTTGACAATAGAGAATAAGTGCATGTTTCAGAGAATATTCAATTTCAGGAATTGTCTATTTTCTCCTGTCTACTCTAGGAGAATTTAGAACATTTCGAGAATGTGCCTAAATAGCTATTGCTTTCTTCATCCAGATCTGTCTTGTCGTCTGGTAGTGGGATATCAGTAGGTTTTTATTCAGAGTTTACTCAGCTACTGCTTAGCAGCTGTTTATTTTAGTCCAAAGATTCATAAAGCATACAACCTAAAATGTTGTGACTCAGGGCTGGCTCAAATTTGTTTAGGTACTTAACTTAATTATATGCTGAGGCCTACATGAGTTTCAGCAGCTCCAACCCATAAAGATCCCCAGTATCCAACCGCCAAATCTCAAGCAGTTACAATTTTTTATTTAAAAGTCAAATCTTGATTTCTCTTTCTGTAAATAAAACGTAAAGCATTTGTATTGTGCTGAGGAGGTATCTAACTTGTAAAATCACAGAGTTGTTCTTAGGGTTCAGCAAGTTTATCCAGTAATGAGCTGATCGATATAGATGAGCAAGGCCCCAAATTGATGCCCCATTAGTGCGAGAGGTGCTGGGAGTTGAAAAGGAGTGAAAGAGAAGCCGGGAATTGAAAAGGGGCCAGGAGTTGAAAAGGAGCGCAAGAGGAGCCGGGAATTGAAAAGGAGCACGAGAGGAGCCGGGAGTTGAAAATGAGTGCGAGAGGAGCCAAGTGTTGAAAAAGAGCGAAAGAGGAGCCATGATTTGAAAAGGAGCGCAAGAGGAGTTGGGAGTTGAAAAGGAACTGGGAGAGCAGAGGTGTTCTGCTGAGGGAGTTCAGTGAGGAGGGAACGAGGTGATCCTGTGAGTACGGTCGGGCAAGTGTTTACTACTTTTATCGCTTATAGTTTTTAAGGTCTTATTTTGTGGTTTATCATTTGTAAGGGCTATATTCTGTAACAACGAGGAGCAGGGAAGAAGGGCCTTAGAGCAATTGATATTATTTGATATTACGTATCTTCCAAAAGGTTTAATTTAATTTAAAGGGGTAAGTCATGGCAGCAGAGCTCAAAGCTGTGGTGTGCACCTCTTGCTCTATGTGGGAAGCCGGGAACATTTCCAGTGCTCGGAACCAGCATGTGAGTAGGAAGTGTCTCAAGCTGCAGCTCCTGGAAGCCCAGGTTTCAGAGCTGGAGCAGCAGCTAGGGACACTGGAGCATCTGCGAGGCGGAGAGTATCGTGGATAGCCCGTATAGAGAGGTGGTCACACTGCAGGCTAAGAGTCCACAGGCAGGAAGGGAATGGGTGACCACCAGGGAGAGCAAGAGGACTAGGCAGACAGTGCATGAATCTCCTGTGGCTATTCCCCTGCAAAAAAGATATATCACTTTGGATACTGTTGGGGGGAATGGCCTCTCAGGGGAAAGCAGCAACAGCCAAATTCGTTGCACCATGGTTGGCTCTGCTGCATAGGGGAGGAGTAAAAAGTATGGGAATGCAATAGTTATAGGGGATTCAAATGCAAGGGGAATAGATAGGCATTTCTGAAGCAGCAAACGACACTCCAGAATGGTAAGTTGCCTCCCTGGTGCTAGGGTCAAGGATGTCTCAGAGCAGCTACAGGACATTCTGAAGGGGGAGGGTGAACAGCCAGTGGTTGTGGTACACATTGGTACAAACAACATAGGTAAAAAAAGGGATGAGGTCCTAAAAGCAGAAGATAGGGAGTTAGGAAGTAAGTTGAAAAGTAGGACTTCAAAGGTAGTGATCTCAGGATTACTACCTGTGCCACGTGCTAGTCAGAGTAGAAATAGCAGGATATATCAGATGAATACGTGGCTGAAGAGATGGTGTGAGGGGGAGGGTTTCAGATTCCTGGGACATTGGGACCGGTTCTGGGGGAATGGGACAAGTAATGTTAAAAAGACAAGCCTTAAGGCTTTGTGCCTTAACGCGAGGAGCATTCACAATAAAATGGATGAATTAACCGCGCAAATAGATGTAAGCAGCTATGATATAGTCAGGATTATGGAGACATGGCTGCAGGGCGACCAGGGATGGGAACTGAACATCCAGGGGTATTCAGTATTTAGGAAAGACAAACAAAAAAGAAAAGGCGGTGGAGTTGCATTGCTGGTTAAAGAAGAAATTAACGCAATAATGAGGAAAGATATTAGCTCCGATGATGCAGAATCTGTATGGGTAGAGCTGAGAAACACTAAAGGGCAAAAAACGTTAGTGGGGGTTTTATATAGACCCCCAAACTGTAGTGATGATGCTGGGAATGGCATTAAACAGGAAATTAGAGACACATGCAATAAAGGAAGATCTGTAATTATGGGTGACTTTAATCTGCATATACACTGGGCAAATCAAATTAGTAACAATACCATAGAGGAGGAATTCCTGGAGTGTATCTGGACCAATACGTCGAGGATCCAACTAGGGAACAGGCCATCCTAGACTGGGTATTGTGTAATGAGAAAGGGATAATTGGTAATCTAGTTGTGTGAGGCCACTTGGGGATGAGCGACCATAATATGATAGAATTCTTCATCAAGACTGAAAGTGACGTAGTTGATTCTGAGTCTAGGGTCCTGAATCCTATTAAAGGAAACTACGATGGTATGAGACGCGAGTTGGCTATGATGGATTGGGAAATGTTACTTAAAGGGATGACGGTGGACAGGCAATGGCAAACATTCAAAGAGCGCATGGGTGAACTGCAACAATTGTTTATTCCTGTCTGGCGCAAAAGTAAAACAGGAAAGGTGGCCAAACCATGACTTACAAGGGAAATTAGAGATAGTATTAGATCAAAGGAAGAGGCATACAAATTGGCCAGAAAAAACAACAGACCTGAGGATTGGGAGCACTTTAGAATTCAGCAAAGGAGCACCAAGAGATTGATTAAGAAGGGGAAAATAGAGTACGAGAGTAAGCTTGCGGGGAACATAAAAACTGACTGTAAAAATTTCTATAGGTATGTGAAGAGAAAAAGATTGGTGAAGACAAATGTAGGTCCCTTACAGTCAGAAACAGGGGAATTTATATTGGGGAACAAAGAAATGGCTGACCAACTAAATGCATATTTTGGTTCTGTCTTCACAAAGGAGGACACAAATAACATACCAGGAATATTGGGGAACACAGGGTTTAGTGAGAGGGAGGAACTGAAAGAAATCAGTATTAGTAAGGTGTTGGAGAAGTTGATGGGATTGAAGGCCGATAAATCCCCAGGGCCTGATAATCTACTTCCCAGAATACTTAAGGAAGTGGCCCTAGAAATAGTGGATGCATTGGTGGTTATCTTCCAAGATTCTATAGACTCTGGAACAGTTCCTACAGATTGGAGGGTAGCTAATGTAACCCCACTATTTAAAAAGGGAGGTAGAGAGAAAACAGAGAATTATAGACCAGTCAGCCTGATGTCGGTAGTGGGGAAAATTCTACAGTCCATTATAAAAGATTTAATAGCTGAGCACTTGGAAAACAGTGGCAGAATCGGACAGAGTCAGCATGGATTTACGAAAGGGAAATCATGCTTGACAAATCTACTGGAATTTTTCAAGAATGTAACTAGTAGAGTTAATGAGGGGGAGCCAGTGGGTGTGGTTTATTTGGACTTTCAGAAGGCTTTCGACAAAGTCCCACATAAGAGATTAGCGTGTAAAATTAAAGCAAATGGGATTGGAGGTAGTGTCTTGAGATGGATAGAAAACTGGTTGGCAGACAGGAAACAAAGAGTAGGAATAAACGGGTCTTTTTCCAAATGGCAGGCAGTGACTAGTGGGGTACCGCAGGGATCGGTGCTGGGACCCCAGCTATTCACAATATATATTAATGATTTAGATGAGGGAGCTAAATGTAATATCTCCAAATTTGCAGATGACACAAGGCAGGGTGGGAGGGTGAGCTGTGAGGAGGATGCAGAGATGCTTCAGTGTGATTTGGACAAGCTGATTGAGTGGGCAAATGCATGACAGATGCGATATAATGTGAATAAGTGTGAGGTTATCCACTTTGGTAGCAAAAACAGGAAGGCAGATTATTATCTGAATGGCTATAAATTGAGAGAGGGGAATGTGCAATGAGACCTGGGTATCCTCGTACACCGGTCGTTGAAGGTAAGCATGCAGGTGCAGCAGGTGGTAAAGAAGGCAAATGGTATGTTGGCCTTCACACCAAGAGGATTCGAGTACAGGAGCAGGAATGTCTTGCTGCAATTATACAGGGCCTTGGTGAGACCACACCTGGAATATTGTGTGCAGTTTTGGTCTCCTTATCTGAGGAAGGATGTTCATGCTATAGAGGGAGTGCAGCGAAGGTTTACCAGACTGATTCCTGGGATGGCGGGACTGACATATGAGGAGAGATTGAGTCGGTTAGGATTATATTCGCTGGAGTTCAGAAGAATGAGGGGGGATCTCATAGAAACCTATTAAATTCTAACAGGACTAGACAGGGTAGATGCAGGAAGGATGTTCCCTTGGATGGTGGGGGAGTCCAGAACCATTGGTCACAGCCTGAGGATACGGGGTAGACCATTTAGGACTGAGATGAGGAGAAATTTCTTCACCCAGAGAGTGGTGAGCCTGTGGAATTCGCTACCACAGAAAGTAGTTGAGGCCAAAACATTGTATGTTTTCAAGAAGGAGTTAGATATAACTCTTGGAGCAAAAGAGATCAAAGGGTATGGGGAGAAAGCGGGAGCAGGCTATTGAGTTGGATGATCAGCCATGATCATAATGAATGACGGAGCAGGCTCGAAGGGCCAAATGGCCTACTCCTGCTCCTATTTTCTATGTTTCTATGTTTCAAGGAGCGAAAGAGGAGCCAGGAGTCAAAAAGGAGCCAGGAGTTGAAAAGGAGCAAGAGGAGCCGGGAGTTGTACAGGAGGGAAAGGAGCCAGGAGTTGAAAAGGAGCTGGGAGAGGAGCCGTGAGTTGAAAAGGAGCGAAGGTGGAGCTGGGAGTTGAAAAGGAGTGAAAGAGGAGCTGGGAATTGAACAGGAGCGAAAGGAGCCAGGAGTTGAAAAGGAGTGAAAGAGGAACTGGGAGTTGAACAGGAGCGAAAGGAGCCAGGAGTTGAAAAGGAGTGAAAGAGGAACTGGGAGTTGAACAGGAGCTGGGAGAGCAGAGGTGATTGAGGGAGTTTGGTGAAGAGGGAGGAGGGGCTCCTTTCCTTTTCTACATTTCTTCAGAAAGAGGAGCGGCCTGTAATATTTTTAAACAGGTAGCTATACTTGGATTTAACTGAGAAGCGCCAGGAATAATGGGAATTTCGGGATCGCTGGAGTCCTGCTCACAAATCAGTTTTCTGTTTTGGAAGCTGGTTCTTCAGAGGAGTGCAGTCAGAGCCAAGTTTGTGACACCACGAGCGGCTCGACTATACAGGAGGGGAGGAAGAAGAAAGAAAGAGCAATAGTGATAGGGGATTCATTGGTTAGGGGAACAGACAGGCGTTTCTGTGGCTGTAGACGTGACTCCAGGATGGTTTCTTGCCTCCCTGGTGCCCAGGTCAAGGCTGTCACAGATTAGCTGCAAGACATTCTTCAGGGGGACGGTGAACAGCCAAAGATCATGGTCCACATTGGTACCAATGACTTCAGTAGGAAGGGGGGTGTGGTCATGCAATCAGAATTTAGGAAGCTGGGTAGAAAATTAGCGAGCAGGATTTCAAATGTGGTAATCTCCAGATTACTCCCAGTGCTACGTGCCAGTGAGTACAGAAATAGGAGGATAAGGCGTATGAATGCGTGGCTGGAAAGATGGTGCAGCAGGGAGGGCTTTGGATTCCTGGGACACTGGGACTGGCTCTGGGGGAGATGGCACCTGTACAAGCCGGACGGGTTGCACCTGAATAGAGCCGGGACTGAGTTCCGTGCGGGGTGTTTTGCTAGTGCTGTTGGGAGAGCTTTAAACTAACTCAGCAAGGGTGTGGGAACCAAGAGAAAATATTAGAGAGGAATACCAGGTTGCACAAAATACTGGGAGAGACAGATAGCACCAGTATAGAGAATAGTAAGTTAATAGGTAAAGTCGGGGTGAGGGAGAAAGTGACATAATCTATTTCAGGGTTACTATGCATGTATGTGAATGCACGGGAGTTACAGGCGCAGATTGCCATGTGGAAATATGATGTTGTGGCGAGAACAGAGATCTGGCTCAAGGAAGGGCAGAACTGGGTGTTAAATATACCCAGGTACAAGGTGTTCAGAAAAGATAGGAAAGGAAGGAAAGGAAGAGGGGTGGCTCTATTGGTTAAGGAGAGCATTGCAGTGCTAGAGAAAGATGATGTCCTTGAAGGTTCAAGGACAGAATCAATTTGGTTAGAGCTAAGGAACAAAAAGGGTGCCATTACATTGCTCGGTGTAGTCTATAAACCGCCAGCTGGTGAGAAGGACATGGAAGAACAAATCTGCAGGGAAATTGCAGAGATATGCAAGCATTATAGAGTAATTATAATGGGGGACTTCAATTACCCAAATGTTGCCTGGGACAGTGGTAGTGTAAAGGGCAGAGAGGGGCAATAGTTCCAAGACTGTGTTCAGGAAAATTTTCTACAGCAGTATGTGTCCAATCCAAAAAGAAGAGACGCACTGTTGGACCTGGTTCTTGGAAATGAGGTGGGACAGCAGCAACATGGATACAAAATTGGCTAAAAAAAAGTAGGAAGCAGAGAGTAATGGTCAATGGATATATTTTTTGGGCTGGAGGAAGGTTTGTAGTGGAGTTCCTCAGGGGTCAGTATTGGGACCCTTGCTTTTCCTGATATATATTAATGATCTAGATCTTGGTGTGCAGGGGACAATTTAAAAGTTTGCGGATGCTACGAAGCTTGGGAATTTTGTAAACTGCGAGTAGGACAGTGTAGAACTTCAAAATGACATAGACAAGTTAGTGGAGTGGGCAGATAGGTGGCAGATGAAGTTCAATGTGGAGAATTGTGAGGTGATGCATTTTGGTAGGAAGAACATGGGCAGACAATATAAAATAAGGGGTGAAATTTTGAAGGGGATGCAGGAACAGAAAGACTTGGGTGTATATGTGCATAGATCATTGAAGGTGGCAGGACAGGTGGAGAGAGCCATTAATGAAGCATGTAGTATCCTGGGCTTTATTAATAGGGGCATAGAGTACAAGAGCAAGGAGGTTATGCTGAATTTATATAAGACACTTATTAGACCTCAGCTGGAGTATCGTGTACAATTCTAGGCACCACATTATAGCAAGGATGTGAACACATTGGAGAGAGTGTAGAAGAGGTTTAGTAGAATGGTTCCGGGGATGGGAAACTTTAGCTATGAGGATAGATTGGAGAGGTTGGGACTGTTCTCCTTAGAGAGAAGAAGGCTAAGAGGAGATTTGATAGAGATGTTCAAAATCATGAGGGGGCTGGACTAGATAGGGAGAAGCTCTTGCCGCTCGTAAAAGGATCAAGAACGATAGGGTACAGATTTGAAATGATTTGCAAAAGAAGCAAATGCGACGTGAGAAAAAACTTTTTCACACCACGAGTGGTTCAGGTCTGGAATGCACTGTCTGGAAGTGTGGTGGACGCAGGTTCAATCGAGGCATTCAAGAGGACATTAGATGATTATTTGAATAGATACAATATGCATGGGTACGGGGAAAAGGCAGGGCAATGGCACTAGGTCATAATGCAGATTTGGAGAGCCAGTGCAGATACAATGGGCCGAATGGCCTCCCTCTGTGCCGTTAAAATTTTGTGGTTCTGTAAATTAGCAGGAAAGTCACTGCAGCATCGCCAGTTAGTTAACAGAAAACGGGCAAGGATTCCTCTACCTCAGCTCTATCCAACAAACTTTTTTTATTCATCCACAGGATGTGAGCATCACTAGCAGGGCCAGCATTTGTTGCCCATCCCTAACTGCCCTTGAGAAGGTGGCGGTAAGCTGCTTTCCTGAACCATTGAAGTCATTCTGCTATAGGTACAGCCACAATGCTATTAAGTTGGGAATTACAGGATTCTGACCCAGTGATAGTAAAGGAACAGCAATATGTTTCCAAGTCAGGATGGTGTGTGACTTGCACAGGAACTTGCATGTGGTAATGCTCCCAAACATCTGGAACCTTTGTTCTTCTAGGTGGGAGATCCCCTCGGTTTGGAAGGCGTTGTCAAAGAAGCCTTGATTAATTGCTGCAGTGCATCCTGTATACACACTGCTGGTATTGTGCACCAATTGTGGATGGGGTGCTGATCAAGGGGGCTGCTTTGCCCTGGATGGAGTTGAACTTCACTCATCCAAACAGGTAGAAAGTATTCTGTCACACTCCTGACATGCCTTTTAGATGGTGAACAGGCTTTGAGAAGTCAGGAGGTGAGTTACCCGCTGCAAAATTCCCAGCCTTTGGCCTGTTTTGTAGCTACTGTTATCCATATGGCTTGTCCAGTTAGGTTTCTGTTCTTTGATAACCCACATGATGTTGATGGTAGGGATTCAGCAATGGTAATGCCATTGAATGTTAAGAGTGACGGTTAGATTCTCTCTTGTTGGAGATGGTCATAGCCTTGTACTTGTGTGGCATGAATGTTACTTGCCACTTATCAGCTTAAGCCTGAATATTGTCCAGGTCTTGTTGCATATGGATATCCACTGCTTCAGTATCTGAGGAGTTGGGAATGGTAGTGAACAATGTGCAATCATGAATGAACATCACCGCTTCTGTCTTTATGATGGAAGGAAGATTGTAGATGAAGAGGCTGAAGATGGTTGGGCTTAGGACACTACCCAGAGGAATTCCAGTGACGTTGTCGGGCTAAGATGGTTGGCCTTCAATAACAACAACCATTTTCCTTTGTGCTAAGTATGAGTCCAACCTGTGGAAAGTTTTCCCCCGATCCCTATTGACTTCAATTTTGCTAGGGCTTGTTCATGTCACACTTTATTAAATGCTGCCAGGGGCAGTCACAGTCACCGCACCTCTTGAATTCAGCTCTTTTGGCCATGATTGGACTAAGGCTAAAATGAGGTCAGGAGCCATGTGGCCTTTGTGGAACTCAAACTGAACATTAGTGAGCAAGTTATTGCTGAGAAAGTGTCTATTTATAGCACTGTCGTCATCTTCCATCTTTTTGCTAATAATTGAGAGTAGACTGATGGGGTGGTAATTGGCTGGATTGGATTGGTCCTGCTTTTTGTAGGCAGGATGTACATGGGAAACTTATTACTTCTTTGGGTAGATGCCAAAGTTGTCGTTTTGCTGGAGCACCTTGGCTGGGAGCACAGCTAGTTCTGGAGTACAAGTCTTCACATATTACAGCTTGAATGCTGTCAGGCCTATAGCCTTCAGCTGTTTTTTGACATCACCTGGAGTGGATCTAATTCATTGACACTATGATATTGGGAACCAAAGAAGGAGGCCGAGAGATCATCTACTCAACGTTTCTGATGAACATGGTTGCAAATATTGTCTTGTCTGTTGCAGCAATGTCCTGGGCTACTTGCTGGGGATAGCTGTGGAGTCTCCTCCTCTATTTGGTTGTTAAATATATGACTGGATGTGACAGGACTGCAGAGTTTTGATCTGATCCATTGGTTGTGAGGCGAATTAATTCTGTCTATAATGCTACTTCTGCTGTTTAACATGCATGTAGTCCTGTGTTGTGTTCCACCAGGTTGGCACCTCACTTTTAGCTATGACCACTGCTGATCCTAGCATGCCCTCCTGCACTCCTCATTGAACCTCTGACTTGATGGTAATGGTAGAGTGAGGGATATGCCAGACCATGAGGTTAAAGATTGTGACTAAATACAATTTTGCTGCTGCTGATGGCCCACACCACCTGACAGATGCCTAGTTTTGAGCTGCTGGATCTGTTCTGATTCTTTTCCATTTAGCATGATAGTAGTGCCACACAACACGATGGAGGGTATGCTCAGTGTGAAAAGGGGAATTCATCTTCACAAGGACTGTGGAGTGGTCATTCCCATCAATACTGTCATGGACAGAAGCATCTGCAACAAGTAGATTGATGAGAACAAGGTCAAGTAGGTTTTACCCTCTTGTTGGTTCTCTCACTACCTGCTGCAGGCCCAGTCTGGCAGTTATGTCCCTCAGGACTCAGCCAGCTTAGTCAGTAATGGTAATAGTGAGTCGCTCTTGGTGATGGGCATTCGCCATTATGTGCCCTTGGTACTCTCAATGCTGCATCCAAGCAGTGTTCAACATGGAGGAATACTGATGCATCAGCCGAGGGAGGGCGTTAGGTGGTTTCCTTGTTCATATCCATGAGGATTCTTGGGTCCAGAGTCAATGTTGAGGACTCCCAGGGTCAGTTCCTCATGATTGTATACCATATGCTGCCATCTCTGATGGGCCTGCCCTGCTGGTGGGACAGGACATACACACAGGTGATGAAACAGTATAGGACATTGGTTGTAAGGTATGATACAGTAAATCTGACTATGTCAGGCAACTGTTTAACTAGTCTGTAGAACAGCTCTCTCAATTTTGGCACAAGTCCCTAGATGTTATTGAGGAGGGCATTGCAGAGTCGAGGGGGGCAACTGTACCTTTGACATTTCCAATGCCTTGGTCGATAACAGGTGGTCTGGCTGTTTTTATTCTTATGTGACTCCAATGTAGTGGTTTGAAAGAACTGAGTGGCTTGCAGGGCCATCCCAGAGGGCAACTGAGAGTTAACCACAATGCTGTGAACCTGGAGTCGTTATATAGGCGAGACTGGATAAGGAGGCAGATTTCCTTCCCTGATGGACATTCATGAACTAGATGGTTTTTTACAACAATGAAGAAGTTTCATGATCAGCATTACTGAGACTAGCTTTTTATTCCAGATTTATGAATTAAAGTTAATTTCTCTAGCTGCTAGTGGCATTTGAACTCATATTTCTGAAGTATCAGTTCAGCCTTCTGGATTACTAATCCAGTAACATTACCAATATGCCATCATCCCCTTCTTGGAAGAGTAGATCTGCATAGAGGACATGCCACCTGCCTATAACTGACTAGCATACTGCCACTCACTTTTATGGGTCACTCAGTAACACTTGGACAGGAAAAAGGAAACTTACATTTATACTTCTCTAGATGTCTCAAAGGTGCTTTATAGCCAATTAATTACTTTTGAAGTATAACGTCTGTTTTGCTGTGGTCAAATGCAGCAGGGCTCGTGAATAGTAAATGAGATAAGTAACCGGTAATCTGTTCTTGATGGTGTTGGCTGAAGAATGAACATTGACCAGGAAACCAGAAAGATTCACAACTCTTCTTCAAACAGTGCCAAGTATATGAGCAGTGAAACAAGACCTCAATTTAATGTTTAATCTGAAAGACAACCAGTTTCCTTCCGTACGACACTGAAGTGTCAGCCGTGATTATATGCCAATGTCCTGCTGTGGGGCATGAACCTACAACCTTCTGACTCAAAAGCAAGACTGCTATCAACTAAACCAAGCCAACACTATATTAGCTGGCACTTGGACAAAGGATGCCAGGGTGTTCAGTATCTTAGAACCATTTCCCAACAAATAGTTTGTTTGTTTTTCTTCACGGCATAGTGTTAAATTTAAAACAAGGTACAAAATGTGGAGTTGTTTATGAACATGCATCAAAACACTGCTGAAATTTTATTTGCCACTCTAGTTAAACATGGTTCCAGGACCAAGGAAGTATTTATATGCTCAAAGTGAAAATCTCATTAGTAAAGTTCTCTATGTGGGAGAGACTAGAACTAGGAGACACAGTTTAAAAATAAGGAGTTTCCCATTTAAGATGGAGATGAGAAGAATTTTTTTCTTTCAGAGGGTCATGAGTCTTTGGAACTCTCTTCCTCAGAGAGTAGTGGAGGCGAGGTCAATGATTATTTTTAAAGCAGAGATAGATAGATAGTCAAAAGTTATCGGGAGTAGGCAGAACATGAAGTTAAGGCCACAATTAGATCAGCCATGATCTTATTGAATGGCGGAGCAGGCTCGAGGTGCCAAATGGCCTGCTCCTGCTCCCAATTCATATGTTCACCCAGGAAAAGAATGCGGAGGAAGGGGGGGGTATCAGTAAAAAATTGTGAGAAAACAAAAACAGTTGTAACATTACTTTGATAAAAGCAAAATACTGCAGTTACTGGAAATCTGAAACAAAAACAGAAAATGCTGGAAAAACTCAGCAGGTCTGAAAGCATCTTGGAGTGAGAAACAGAGTTGACATTTTGAGTCCACATGACCCTTCTTCAGAGCTCGAAACATCAACTCTGTTTCTCTCTCCACAGATGCTGTCAGACCTGCTGAGTTTTTCCAGCATTTTCTGTTTTTGTAACATTACTTTACTTCACCACCAGGGGGACAGGATTACCTTTTCATTTATAATGCATTGTGGGAATTCTTACATCATTGTAACTAGTTTATTCATGGTATAATTGCTCACGGATAAAAAGCTGTTCTAATTGTGTTTCTGTGGTGATTTATTTTTAATATAACTATACACTGAACATATATTGTTTACAATGATGTTATCCAATTCAAGATGCATTCTAAGATAAAGAAACAATGAAAATCCTGGTTTGGAAATAATGCAGTGCCACAAACTGAATTATTCCACAACATGCAGCACATGGCTCAGAAAGCTTTGCAAAAGAATTTGTTTATGTGAAAACTACTGAAAAATTAAGCATGAAAACCCAGCATAAATCAGGAAATGCTTATTTTAATGCAATCATAAATCAAATTTCCACTAAATGACAACAAAGCTGTATGGAAAATATGGAGGCGAGTAGAAAGATGTGGAATAAACCAACCACACGGCCTTTACCTAATTCCCTCACAACTTGTCTTGAGCTGTTGGATTTAGGCTGGAATTTGGACTGGAGCAGTCTTTGCTTCATAGTTGGCTGGTCGCAGGAGCCTGTTGATAATGACTACAATCTACCTATATAGTGGACTGTGAAAAGAAAAAAGATAGAATATAGAGGAAGAGAAGGAAAGGAGAGAAAGTAATAAGCAAACGGAAAAGAGACAGGGAAAAGTAAAACAGAAAAGAGAGAAAAATACAGCACAAAATAGCAAAGATAAGAAAGAGCTTTGTTTTCACAGTACGTTCACATTCTTGTGAAATTGTGGAAGGCAGAGCTTCATGCATGCATAATTGAATGCGCACACAGCACTCCTTACTGGCATCCCATCACTACTGGTCTAACCATGAAAAACAAATGTGGAAATAGTCTGCTCTTTTCAATCATTAAAGAATGAATGGTGGTGGAGTTTCAACTTTGATTACCATTTTTGATACAGTTGCACACAAATTGCCTTTATACAACGGTTGGTGCCCATAATTTCAAGGTGACTTTCATTAAAATTGCTCCAATTTCCCTATTTTTTATGTGAGCTGGTACTCCTGCACCCATAAATGATGATATCCCCTGCACCATTCCAATGTGAAAAATGCAGCATAAAAGCAACATCATGACACTAGTAAAATAAAAACAAATAATGGCACTATTACAAGATTCATGTCCAATTGTAGGAGTTATAGGTTTAAGGGGTAAATTTCTACGATACACAACAATGTGACATTATGGTTGGTCATTTGTTCCTGGGACTTTTTACGGCTCTAAGTCATTGGTGTTAAGACCAAGATACATACTTTGACAGGCTGAGCACAGCCTGCCTGTGTAGGCCAGCAATGCAAGCTCCTGACTGCGGGCCTATAGGGTAACTTTCCCAATTATCTTGGAAGCTTCACTGGCAGCCTCAATTTTTATGGAGGAGAGGTTGCAGGAATGGTGGCGTGTGTCCAGTAGCATGCAGTGTACCCATACAAGTCAGAATGTGGAGGGATCTTAATGGCAGACCTCATTTAAATAATATATCCCAGAGTCCAGCCCAACACCAGCCTAGATTCACTACCTGGATGGCTGAAAGGAATGAGAATTTTGCCTCAGGAGGCTGTAACTGGGGAAAATGAGAAGAGTTGCTGGATGTCGGTGGGAGGAGAGTTTCCAACACAATCATGGTCCACGATCATGGCAGGGCTGAGGCTTCCTTTGCAGTTACCAATCAGAGGTGTTGGGCATTCCTTCATAGTGCAGGATCAAGGGAGGTTGGGACTGGGAAGGCCCAAAAATCCTTTGTGGGACCTAGGGGAGATCTCCTACCTCTCCTGATCCAAAGGAGTTCAAAGACATGGACGATTTTGAAACTTATCTTAGCTTTTTCTGGTCAGTTGGCTCCTCTCATTATGCCAGGCCCAGGAGAGGAGACAGTACTCCTCCTGGCTTGAAATGAACTGTGGGCAGAATTGTCCCAGATTTGCACTAAGTGCGTTAGCGGGTGGGAAAAAGGATGTTTTACCTGCCAACCGCAATGGCAGCTTTTCACGCCATATCATCTCAAACCTGCTGCATTAGTTATGTGTGCTCTTCTCCGCCGATGCTGCCAGATCTGCCGAGTTTTTCCAGGTATTTCTGTTTCTGTTTTTGCATTAATTATGTGTTCCCGAAAAACACGCTGTTTCGATGACGGGCGGGCATTCACTTGCCTGCCAGCCATCACCTCTCCGCTTCATCATGCCGAGCCATATTTAAAGTGCAGCCACACACACACATCTCAGTGCTTCTAGCCCATGACTGCAGCAAGGAAGACATGGTCCTGAAAGGCAACACGACTGCAGCCCCTGGTTTAATGATGCGTCTTTCGAGCACCTTTTGGGCCCACTGTGAAGTCCTCTACCCCCACTCTGGCTGCAAGATGGGCAGCAACATCACCAATCCAGCATGGGAGACGGTGGTCAGCGCCAGTGCCGTGCAAAAGAGGACCGCCACCATTGCTCCAACAGGTTGAATGGTCTCATCCATTCTGCCAGGGTAAGTCACTCTTATAACTCTCAACTCACACTCACAAACCCATCACACATCCACAGGGATCTCACACCTCAAGGGACAACACCACTAACTCTCACACACACCCTCACATCTCCATCAGGCTCAGATCCTCTGGAGCTCATATCCTCATCCTGTCCATGACTCCACTCACCACACAAACATTCCATGCAATGCCATGTGTCCTGCTCACACACTCTCCATCTGTTTTTATGAAGGAGAAGCTGGCTCACATCAGCAGGGAGAGGTCCCAGACCGGGGTTGGAGTGGCCCAGATTAGGCCCCTCACTAATTTTGAGGAGTGTGCCATCCCGCTGACTGGTGAGGGCGTTGACCCTGCCTGCAGTGACAGTGAGGTCGGCGGCAAACACCAACACGAGGATCCTGCACCCCATCATCCCTCTCTCAAAGCAACTATGAGTGCTCTCTCTCCTGCTTTTGGCTCTGCTGCCATGCACTAATTATCACTGTTCACAGGGAGCTCAGCCAAGTGGCTGAAACCCTCAGCCAGTCAGTCCCTCAGCTCCATCCACGTCCTCACCTCCAGCCAAGAGGACTCCTCCTCCACTGAAGAGCTGTAAATAAGCAGCCTAGAAGACCTGTCACAGCACTTACCTACCCTCTCCACCAGTGCAGAGACATACACCTCGGTGGGACCGAGATCTAGAGCAGGCTTGGGTTCAAAATTTGGTGGTCACTGCATGGACACGTGTCTGCAGCAGGAGGAGGCAGGTTTGTGTGAGCTCCCTGGCACTCGAAGGTCTGTTGGGGAAGAGGCACCTGTGAGGTCCGAGTCAGATGTCGAGCCTCTGGATTTGGCTATCCAACTCATCCTGGAGATTCAACAGAAGGCAGAGGAACATCATTCAGAGCTGCTGGTACCACACGAGTGGCACATGAGTCGGAGGAGTGCGTCTGCCCGCTCTCTTATGAAGTGGTGCCCACATTTGGGCTTATGGAGGTCTCCATGGGGAGGATGGCGAGTGCCATGGAGACCCTGGTCCAGCAGAATGTGGAGATGCACGTAGACCTGTACTCCATTGCAGTAGCCATGGGTGAGTTCCTGCAGTGGCAACGTGAGAGGGAAATGGGGCACCCTGACGTCCCCCCCAGGTGTTCCTTCCCCTCAAGGAGCCAGGCCGGGACCCTTGGGCACCGGAAGGGAGGAGGAGTGGCACCCCTGGGTCATCCACTCAGGAATCTCACAGGCTGTCGTCTCCTTCTGAGTCCCCTTTGCCTGTGGCCCCCTCAATTTCATCCTCTGTCACCACAGAGGGAGCAGCTGGCCCACAAGAGGACAGCCAAAGCAAGCCAGGCCCCCAAAGCTTCAGCTCTCCAGAGGATCCACGCTGAAGTCATCAGAGGCAACAGGGCCAACCATTGCACAGGCCGTCCCCACCCCTCCTGTGGATGTCAGGGCAGCACCTAAAAGTCTAAGACATTCAAAAGTTAAGAAATTCTGATCACAGTTGGTTGCGCAGGTGAACACATTTGTCACTTTACAATCTGAAAATATATTCACTTTTACCGAATAACATGCCATGGTGTAATGATGTCTTTCAGCTTCATTGACAGGCTTCATGAATCCTCCCACTGCATTCCCCCCTCCCCCATCTAGCAGTTCAGCTGCACGCAGCTGGACCATGAATGATTCTGGAGGGAGAAGTGTGTGTGGGGCTGGGCCTTTCGGAGCCTCGTGCAAGCACCCTCCCATGCACACGGATCCTTCCCGCATCACACTCACCTCAATGTCCTGAGCATTTTCAATGCTGCCTGCTGGGGTTCTCTTTCAGTTGTCCATCTCAGCTGACCTGCATCTCTGCCCATACACTGATCACACTCCCATGCAGCACCTGTTCCCACCCAGCATGACTCTCATTTCACTTTCAATTTAGCCAGCATGGTAGTGCTACAGTTTTTCTTGAGCTCCCACATCCTTTCCCCTCCCTCAATCACCCATTTCCTTTCCCCCATCATTATCAACCCCCGGCATCACCTTCCACCTCCCCACCGTAACTTAATGGCCAGAACTCTTTTGGGAATGTTCTGGTGAACTTGCATGTTCCCTTCCTTCCCAAAAATACCACCCCCATCCACATTAACCTTCCTGATCTCCTCCTTCTCACCCCCAGGGTCCGTGTCTGCCTCTGATTCCCCACCAACCACCCTTGCTGTCCCTTCTACCGATACCATCGCACCCTAACCCTCCCATCTTACGGCCTCACTCTGCCCTTGTCATTCTCACCATTCCAACTTACCATGCTCACCCTTAGTTTGCTCCCCAGGAGGCAGTCATGGACTCAACAGAGCCTTCCCTTTCACATTCACCTGGACATCCCTTCTGTGGACTCCTTCCCCTCTTGGCCCTCCTTCCCCCCCACCGGACTCCCCCCACCAACTGAGTTCTTCGCCCTTCCTGAATGTTTTCTCCACCCTGAGTTCTCCGCCACCTTTACTCCTTCCCCTTCCTGACTCCTTCCTTCACCCTTACTCCTTCCCCTCTCCAGACTCCTTCCTCTCCCCAGACTTCTTGCCCTCTCCGCACTCCTTCGTCCCCCCTCTCCAGACTCCTTCCTCTCTCTGGATTCTTTCTCCCCTCAAAACTCCTTCCCTTACACATTCCTTCCCCCATTATACCTACCTCGCCATTTGCCATCTTCTACCCCGATAGCCCCTCCTCTCCCAGTATTCCCTCCCCCCCCGCCAACCTCACCCCCCTGACACCTTCGTTCCCCCCCAACCTCACCCCTCACTGACACATTCCTTCCCCACCTCCCAACCTCACCTCCCCTGACACACCTTACTCTACTAGTCGATCCTAGACCTTCCTCTTTCACCCCCCCGGAACATCTTCCACTCCCAACCACATCTCTACCTTCCTCTCCACCCTCTCGACAATCATCCGTTGTGAGCTGCCCCTCAACGGTGACTTTCCTTTTTCCATGAGCTGCTTTGCAGTGGAGCTATGTCCATGGGAATCTGCTCAGCATGTGATGGACATTCCTCCAGGATCCCGTTGCTGTCAGGCTCCAGCATCTTCTGCTCCTCGGATGTCCACGATGTAAGCAAAGCCCTGACGGTAAGTCCCGACTTCCGCATGTCACACTTGTGAAGACATTTTCTGCACCAGCGTGTTTTCCCAGGACGTGGGCAGATGATCCAGCCTGGGGGGATGATTCCGGCAGGATGGGCTTATGCAGATGTATTACAATGAGGACGCTGGGAAACGCAGCCCACCATTGATGGGCAGAGCGAACAACCGCAAACTGGTTTCACGACATTGTGAAATTGACTTTTGGCCTTCTCGCCGTATTGTATGCTCATGCCGCCGAATATGCCCGATGCCAGCGAGCACAGAAAATTCCTCCCTAAGTCGCAGCACTGATGAGGTAACTGGGCTGTGACATTTGCATCTTGAGACCTCCAGCTCCTTTTAGTGGGAGCCTTGCTGCTGTTAGTATTAAAGTGAGATTTTGATTTTCAAGATTTTAACCTCTTGCCTGGCTGTTTCCTGCCTGTTGGTTGAGGGGGGTGGGGTGGGGTGGTAGTGAGAGGGGGGAGAGGGTGGTCCTGAGGGATTGTGGGGTTGTCACCAAAGCTTTGGAACCTACGCTGTAAAATAATCGAGGCAGATTACGTAACACTATGAGCATAGGGCGTCCTACTCTATTTAATAACATTAACACAACAGCAAAGGTGGGTATCTGTATACATTTTTGCAAGAGTGTTTATAAAATTTAAGTCATCTTATCCATATCTATTTTTAGTGCTCCAAATAATGGAACACAATCTACATGTGACTAGAGAATTGCACCAAAACATCTTTTAAAGGATTGTGTCTCCTATTTGAGATAATGGAAGTCATATCTATATTCTGGCAGTATCTTGGATACAATGACTGCATTTTTGGATACATCCATTACATTTTGTAAACCTCCCTCTAATTCCTCTGTATTTTGGTTAACAGCATTTTGTCAGTTCTTTAGGAAAATGTTCTGTTCTGATACAACAATTTTCTAGAAGTTAGGAAGTCCTCCATGATAGTGAAATGTATCATCTTAGGTGGTTGGGACTGGTCGAAAACCCGACTAATCCCAACTTTTTTTTAAATGATGTTGAAGTTGTCACCTATCCATCATCCTTCTAAGAAGGCAAAACTGCTTTTGGAACACAGACTACTGAGGCTGTAACATTAGTGGCCTTCAACATCCAAGATGTCAGAGAAAATTGGAGTCTGTTGAAATGTTTAAAATATTTGGCTGAAAAATTGGGCTCCAATGTGCAACTGGTTTTGGCATTATGAGAACCCAGAGAAGGTAAAAATGATGGTGAATCCACTTCCAGCTACTTTTGGCACAGCCCACAAAGCATGTCAGACTTCTAATGATGCAAACGCAGTGTGCGCCAAAGGGTTGGCAGATTGTGATGTTACTCAGCATCTAACACTGATTTGGTGCCTAAACCTGTCATCCTTGGCCTCATAAGTTCTGTTAATGTCCTCTCTTAAACACTCTTAGCTGAACATGCATTTAGCTGCATGAAGGACCCCTAATTAGTGTTATTTAAAGGGATTAGCATGGGACTTTCAGGTGAGGTGTTTTTAGCTCTCTTTTGCTGCTGCAGAGTGAGTGGAAGTACTGTGTTGTTGGAGGAGTTTTTAAAAATTATTGGAGTAATTAGGGAACTTACCAGGGAGTTTACTGGAATTTGAAGGCGAGTCAGTGGGAAGCTTGCTGCCACTCATGGAGACTATAGTTGCAGTCCATCTTGGGCTGTAGCGTACCAGGGACATGGAGCACAGGCAGCAGAGAGGGAAAGCTTTGCACAGAGGGAGGAGGAGGACTTTCAATAGAAGGCTGTACCCACCTAGTGTCTTCAGGGAGCACTTATCCAGCCTCCACCTCAGACAGGAGCAGTGCGAATGGCGGGTACTGAACTGTGCCACCTCCTCCAACTCAACCTGCAGTCACAGAGCAGGGCAACAATGTGATGATCACCATAGCCTTAAATTTCAACACCTCCAGATCCTACAGGCTTGAACCAGTACCATTGCCAACAAGCCACTGTATGTTGTGCATGCATCAGGAGCTAATGCAAAGGCCCTGTATGCAAGGTGAGGGGATTTCATAGTCTTCTGTTTAACCAGAGAAAAGGAAGAGGACCGGACCTAGCTTTGCCAGGGTTGTGGAATGTCCAATGGTGCAGCGAGCCTTCGACTGCATGCAAGTGGCTCTGCAGGCCCCCGCAGCTCAATGGGGAGATGTACCAAAACTGAAAGAAGTGTCACTCCCATTTACATGATGGCGTGTGACCATTCGTAGAACATCATGTTAGTGAATGCGTTATCCTGGCAGCAGCAATGATACTTTTATCCTCTGCTAGTCAGCAGTTCCCGCCATATTCAAGCCATCAGGAGGAACCAGAGGCTGGCTGCTCAGTAACAAGGACAACATGGCTCATGACTCCCCTCCACCAGTTGAACACATGTGGATACAAGATTGATGCTGCTGCCAGGTATGTCATGGAGCAGACCACCTGCATTCTGATGCCTAGACCGCTTGGGGGGGGAGCCCTGTGATACTCGCTGGAGCATGTCTCCAAATTTGTGGTGGTCTGCTGTGTGCTACACAACCTGGCACTAATGAGGGCACAGCCCTTGCCACCAGGCTTCAGCAAGGACCTCGGGAGGAGGAAGAGCAACACGTGGAAGTATCTGGGATCCCAATGCTCAGTATGTGTTGTCCATAAGCAGTTAATCAGCCTCCAGTTGATCTAAAATCATCCCTACTTCACTACTACTACACAATTCCCTACCTATCCATCCCTCTGCTACAGATGATCACAGCATCCAAAATCCTGAAATAAGAAACCCCAGAAAAACATTCCATAACAACTTTATCCAATAACATTTCCAATAAGATATGCAAGGCTGAACTACTCACCCTTGTGCATTTCCTTATTGCCTATCTTGTGGGTGCCTTTGCCTGCTCTAGTGCTTCTATGCAGTACTACCCAAGTGGCTGTAATGAAGAAGATTGCAGATGGGCTTTCAGGACACCCTCGAGCAGTTCTTGGCCTTTAGGGCCCAACTTTGGACTGCATCATCTCGACATGGAGAGCAGCAGTCTGGCCTGCCCGGCTGAAAAGCAACAGCAAAGGCACTGGGGAAATGGCAGTGGTAGGAGTCCTGAGATAGGACAGCAAGTAAGTGCACTACAGAGCCACTGCCACAGCCTCAGCATTCATAGTAATCTGCTAGAGCATAAATTGCTGAACTGCTGTGAGAGCTTGCATGTCCCTTTGAGCACAGGTATCCTCAGCCGTGGTGGCAGCTGTCTGAACCTGTAGGGCTCAAAGTTACATGACAACAGGCATTGATTCCATGACCACCCATTCTGCCTGTGCTGCAATGTAATCTGAGACATTGGTCACTAGATGTTGCATTGCAGCTGGGTCCTCAAGTGCTGTCATGGAGTTGGCCATCACCTCCATGCTCATAAGAATGAGCTCTAAGCTCTGTGTGAAGTCCTGTGTCAAGTTGGAACCAGACTCCTCCATTCTCCTTGACAGTGACAACAGGCTCTGTGACAGGCCTGCCAGTGCACCAAGCATCTCTGTGTACATGTCCATCAGCGTTCTTCTATATGACATCCCATCGAAGTCCTCAGCTGAGACCCCTGCAGCAGATTTCATGCTCTGCGGAGCTGACACAGACAATATCCTTTCCTCCTCACCTGGTTACAGCCCACTCCTTCCCTGTGACTCACCATGTGCAGATCCCAAATCTATACTAGCCTTTAATGTATGCACAGAGCTAATAACTGAGCTGGTGCCTGTGAGCACCAAATCGTGTAACAGTGCTTTTTTTACCAGTCATGTGCTCCTGCTTGTACCATTTGGAGCTATACTGGCTGGCTAGCCAGCAGTTTTTGGGTATCTGAAAGCATAAATACATTTATTCCTTGAAACCCAGTGGTGAAGGATAGAACTGGGACCTAATCTTTAACACTTTTAAAAGCAATTATTTACAGAGACACATAGTACTAACATGCACCTCCCAAGCCAACCACCACAGTTTCAGTCTGTTCCTATTGATAGGAGCACAATTGAATCTCCAATCCCCATAACCTGCAAACAATTAAACACACAATTAATATATAATTAACAGAGGGTTGAGATAAGGGAAGGGGGTTGTGGGTGGGAAGCAAGGGGTCCATGGTCCCACCATCGCAGCTTCCATTTCATCCAAGATGGTGGGATGATGGTAAAGTGGGGGTTGAGAAGTTGCATATGCAGGAATATACCAGATGGTTTTCATGACGCTGGTTGCAACAGCCTCAGTCACTGACTGCCCAATAATTCGCGGCATTGTCGTCTTCAAAATGTTCAGGGAATGCCTGTCCCCCGCCAGTCCTTTGCTGCTGCCTCTCTTATGTGACTTTGTCCTGCAAGAGAGAGGGAAAAGTCTCAGTGAGTGTGCTGCAGGGCATTTGGATGATGTGCATGTTATAGTTGAATAGCTGGAAGTAAGTAGAACCTTGAAAGATGTGGATATGAGGGTGACTGGAGCATCAGAATGTTAGGCATGTGTCTTGATTGTTGATTGGTGAGTGATAGGTTGTGGTGCATTGAGCAGTGTGAAGTTTTGGTGCAGTATGCCAATGGTCAAATGTATTATCAAGTTTAAGGATACATTGGTGAAGGGCATTGATTGATTAAGTACCTTAAGTATATATAAAGAAAGACTGCCTTGAGCAGTCCGTGTTCCTCATATATGTAGGTTGCGTGAGGTTGCAGCGTCTGTTCCATTATGTAAAGGGAATACTCTTCATAGTTTGCTTGCAATTCAGCCCTACGCTCCTAACCTTTGGCCACCCAGCATAGAGATGAGTGGGCAGATTGGAGGATCTTCTTGCTAGCCTGTTCCTAGGCCTGGCCAAGGTGGCCATTAACAGATCCAGGTAGTGAGTGGTTAAGCGGGTCGTCTGACCCAACTGTCTGCTCCTGTTCCACGGCTGTGTTCCAAACCGGGTGGCCCTGGAGAGGGAGCACCAGTGTCCACTGGTATGCTTTGAGATCTTCCATGACCGGTAGGAACTGTTGGGGCTGGAGTGTATTGTGAGTCCCGGGAACACTTAGTTAAGATTCCTTTGAAAGTTTTATTTCTGATGGTGCACTGTTACCCCCTCTAATAGTTTATTTTATTCATTTTTGTTTCTCTTAAAAGAGAATATAAAAAAAGACTGCCTTGAGGAGTCTGCATTCCACGTACATGTAGATTGCGCATGCCCAGGTGTCCCTGGAGAGGGAGCATGCGGTGTCTACCAGTACGCTAGAGGCTTTCCGTGACCAGTGGGCACCACAGAGGCTGGAGTGCATCATCCGTCCCGGAAATTTTATTTTAATTTAATTTTTTAAGTTTCTGTTAAAAAATTTTTGATGTTTGTTACAGTGCCCCTTTGAGGAGTTGTTTAACTAATATACTCAAAAGAGTATAAAGAAATACTGCAGGGACACTGGCTGTTGGTTAGAGAGGAGGCAGATATATGTTATGCTGCATTCTGTAAATAAATCTAGAATTAAGTAAAAAGATTGGCATCTGATTCCCTACTTCACCTTCTGGCTCTGGATTGAATTATCACAGCTGGTAGAAGATGGGCATTTGAAGTGACATTCACTGACCTTGAACTCATTGAACTTTTTCCAGTGCTGCAGCCAGACTCTTGTATTGACCACCATAGCTATCTACTCCAATTCCCTTTGCTGTGTATGCCTGGAGGGCATCCTGGTCCCCTGTGAAAACATGCCTTCTCTCTTCCTTTCTAACTCCTGAACTAAGGCTTCCAGCAATGCATTAGAGACCCTGTGAGCCTTCTCTGTGACCTGTTGCTCCATCGGTAGTCTTATTCCTTCTCTGAAACAATTTAAGAGACAGTTCCACATGCTGCTGCAGTCTGAATGCACATTCAGACCGTGTGCCTGTGCCAGCTCAAAAATAGCAATCCAGCCTAATTCCACATTCCACGTTTCAGGTCTGTAAACTTTCATCAGAACTGGGAAAAGATGGAGGTGTAATAGGTTTGAGCAAGGGATGGGTAGAACAAGAAGAAAAGGAAGTCCTGTGGTAGGGTAAATAGCGGTTACCCAACCTCTGTTCGGTGTCACAGAATCACAGTGCAGAAGAGGCCCTTCAGCCCATCGAGTCTGCACCGACATGTGAGAAACACCTGACTTACCTACCAAATCCCATTTACCAACACTTGGCCCACAGCCTTGAATGTTATGACATGCCAAGTGCTCATCCAGGTACTTTTTAAAGGATGTGAGGCAACCCGCCTCCACCACCCTCCCAGGCAGTGCATTCCAAACTGTCACCACCTTCTGGGTAAAAAAGTTTTTCCTCACATCCCCCCTAAACCTCCTGCCCCTCACCTTGAACTTATGCCCCCTTGTGACTGACCCTTCAACTAAGGGGAACAGCTGCTCCCTATCCACCCTGTCCATGCCCCTCATAATCTTGTACACCTCGATCAGATCGCCCCTCAGTCTTCTCTGCTCCAACGAAAACAATCCAAGTCTATCCAACCTCTCTTCATAACTTAAATGTTTCATCCCAGGCAACATCCTGGTGAATCTCCTCCGCACCCCCTCCAGCGCAATCACATCCTTCCTATAATGTGGCAACCAGAACTGCACACAGTACTCCAGCTGTGGCCTCACTAAGGTTCTATACAACTCCAACATGACCTCCCAACTTTTGTAATCTATGCCTCGATTGATAAAGGCAAGTGTCCCATATGCCTTTTTCACCACCCCACTAACATGACCCTCTGCCTTCAGAGATCTATGGACACACACGCCAAGGTCCCTTTGTTCCTCAGAACTTCCTAGCGTCATGCTGTTCATTGAATACTTCCTTGTCAAATTACACCTTCCAAAGTGTACCACCTCACATTTTTCAGGCTTAAATTCCATGTGCCACTTATTTGCCCATTTGACCATTTCGTCTATATCTTCCTGTAGCCCAAGATGCTCAACCTCACTGTTAACCACCCGGCCAATCTTTGTGTCATCCACAAACTTACTAATCCTACCCCCCACATAGTCATCTATGTCTCCCCAATGTAGAGGAGATAACATCTCAGTTCAGTCCGCAAGCTTGACTCCAAGCTTCCGGTGGCCTGTCATTTTAATTCTGCACCTTGCTTTCATGCTATAATTTCTGTCCTTAACCTACTGCACTGTTCCAGTGAAACTCAATATAAACTTGATGAAAAGCACCTCATCTTTCAATTAGGCACTTTACAGTCTTCCGGACTCAACATTGACTCCAACAATTGCAGACCATAATCTCTGCTCCATTTTTCTTTTTCTTTGCTTGTTTCAGTTTTTATTTTCTGTCAGCAGTACACCTGCTCCAGAGACATCTTTTGTTTTTTTTTTCGAAGCGCCGAGACAAGCGATCACCAGCAGCTCCAAGAAACAAAAATTGTGCTTCTGAAATCTCTTGATATCGATTCCACATGGATAAAGCGCAAGCGCCTTGTCCATGTGCTATTCACAGCAGAAACCCTTTCTTTATTTCTTTTCTCGCTCCATTACCGTTCCTTTGGCCCTGGAAGACTAACTTTTCTGTCATTCAATCTCTCCTGACTTTCACATTAACTTGGTTTCTTTCCACAGATGCTGCCATTAACTGCAGAGTATTTCCAGCATTTTCGGCTTTTAATTACACAAGATTTCACATTTTTTAACAAAAACAAACTTTATTGTATATATATAGAGAAATTAAACAAAGCAAGTGTTATTAATTTAACACTAAAGCTTAAAAAGACTTATGCTATAAAGCCAGTTCTACTTTTTAACTACCCCTCAAAAAGTTCCCTCCTCTTACAAAATCTTGAAGGTTCATTGACTTTACATGGGTCCAACCCAAAAGGTATGGCAAAGCCCTCCAGAATTTACTTTCATTCTCCTTAGTATTCCAGATATTCCTCAAGGTACCAACTATATGGAGATACTTTCATTAGCTTTTTGCTGAGTGATCCTCTAATTTTCTTTGAAAACCTTATGACTATGTACTCGTCAGCTCCTTGTCCTGGCTTTGGACATACAAACTATTTTTCCCAGTCTGCTCCCACAGCTACTGTATAGCATTTTGTAAGTTGGCTGCTTTGTGCCACAAGGCTCTTTGAGGACCACTGTAGATTTCTTCCACTAGCTATAACCCAGATCAAATTATACAGATGCTTTTCCGTCATGAAATCCAAACTGAGATAGAGCCCCACTGCATTCCACATGGTGACGATGAAGCTAGTATTTTCTCTGCTTGACATGCAGGCCTAACTGACTGTCATCTCTTGTTGGCTCTCTCAATCCTGTAAGATGTAGACTTCACCAAAGCAAAGCTATAACTGCCTCTGTCTGTTCCCAAACTGAACCAGCTGCTTCTGTCAGCAAATACACATAGATAAATTAAAAAAAGAACCTTCTAATCAAGGCCATAACCTGAATCACTATCTCTATGGCAACATGACCCACATGGCCTGTTCCCAGGTAGAAATGCAAATTAACTACATTTTAATTTCAAAGTTTTCCTAGATTCTGGGAAACCAAATGAATTATTTCTATTTCCAATTGAGTTTTGTGATCCTCTTACCCAGAATTGCCAGCTTTAGCTTCTTTTATAGAGGTAATGAAAGACACCCTGGCTCTACCAAGAGGTCCAGAAATGAACCATCTGCTGTTCAAGTTTTTTCACTACCAGGTCTGACCTTGCAAGATAAATAACATAGGTTAGCTTTTAACTGAAATGAACTCCAAATTTGTTTTAACTGCATTTATTTCAGGGTTGCTTGTCAGTTTCTCAGTCAGGTGCCCCTATTTTCTACAACTAAAACTTTAATTCCTAAAATTAAAAGTTATATCCTAAGACATATGAATTATGAACTAGATATTCACAACTGCCTTGGCTAATAAAGTAACGTATCTCCTATGTCTCCTTAACCAATTTATCTAGCTGTCCTACTACCTTAAGGAATCTGTGGATCTGCACTCCAAGGTCCCTCTGTTCCTCTACATTCTCTGCTATTGAGGTGTCAGCTGTGGCTCAGTTCATAGCACCCTCGCCTTTGAGTCAGAAGGTTGTGGGTTCATGTCCCACTCCCGGAAAAAAAAAAGTCAAGAACTGTGAATGTACTCGAAAGAGTTACATTCCTCAGTATCCTACCATTTATTGTTATTTCCTTATCTTGATTTGCCTTTCCCAACTACATTACCTCACACTTTGGGGATTGAATTCCATTTGCCACTTCCTGTCCACCAGATCAATCCATTGAATCTGCCTGCAGTTTGCAACTTTCTTCCTCAATATCAACCATAAGACTAATTTTTGTAATTCTGAAAAAATCTTAACCAGCCTCCTACACATCAGTCTAAATCATTGATGCATATATGAAAAGCAAGGGGTGAAGTACGGAGCCTTGCCTTCCAGTCACAAAAACACCTGTTGACCATTACGCTTAGCCTCCTGTCACAGAACCAATTTTGGATCAAACTTGCAAGTCTGCCATGTAGGACTTGATCAAAATCCTTGCTAAAATCTATGTAGACTACATCAAATACACTACCTTCATCAATGCTCCTTGTTACCTGCTCAAAAAATTATATCAAGTTAGTCAGACAACATCTTCCATTAACAAATCCATACTGATTGTTATTGATTAATCTGCACTTTTCAAACTATTGATTTATACTGTTCCTCAGAATTTTTCCAATATTTTTCTCACCATTACTATTAGGCTAACTGACCTGTGATTATTTGTTCAATCCCTTCCTCCCTTTTTAAACAACAGTAAAGCACTCCCAGTTTTCTAGTAATCCTGTATGATGCCTGTAGCCAGAAAGTATTTGAAAATGATGGTCAGGGCTTCCCTTATTTCCTCCCTTGCTTTTCTTCATAGTCAGGGATTCATTTCATCTGGGCCTGGGGATTGATCTACTTTCATGGATGCTAAACCCTTTAATATTTCCTTCCCTTTAAGAATTGCAGGATGTCTTTAAGAAGTGTAGGTTAGCTGTACATGGTGCTAGTGACACATGCCCCTGGGCCCCCTACTGAGCATGCAGCCAGTCAGTAGCACTGGGCTGGGCTACAAGCCCAATCATTGAGCTAAGCACACAGTTCGAAGTTTACATGCTGCCTGCATCACTTTGAATGTAAGCAGAATAATCACACAATTATCACAATTCCTGTGCCTGTCCACAGGCCTAATCGACTTTTTAACCATTTATATTTTTATTTTTATTAAAAATATGAATTGCTTTCATTTCTTCTAGTCAGTGACGGCTCAGTGGATAAATGTGTCATCTGGTGTGGTCCTAATCTCACAAGAGTTTCTGAGCAAGCACAATATTATTTGGTTAAATTTTTGGAAAAAGTCAACACATTTTTACCTAGTGTTGCTGCAATCACAAGATATAAATGTGCTTTTTAGAGCAAAATGCATATATTTAGCTCTATGCTATTAGTCATAGCTCTGCATTCTATAGATTGATACTCTAACACATCAACCGATGAGCAGTGAATTTGCTAAACTCTCAGTTAGCACTGGAATCCAATCCAAGTAAAAAATTGGCACTGAAAGAGCCACACCTTCCATTGAAAACCATGCATCTTTTTCTGTTGAGTTGCAAGGGACATTGGAGTCAGAAGCTAAGGAGGAATTTGTGACCGATTTGGGTGAGATGTGAAACTCAATGGCTTTACAAAGAAAACGTAGCTCATATGAAGAAAAGATTTGGAGTATTGTAGGGATACTTAGTCAATACATCTTAGTTATCAAAGACACGAGTATTTCATGATTTGTAAAACCTTATTGATTGTTGGCACATAACATCTTGCATTTTCAACATAATATTACTCGTGGTCTAATTTTTTTTGTAGAATCATTTTCATTCTAAAATTTACATCACTGTTTTCATAATATACTCTAATTTCTATCTATAATTTTCTGTAACATTGGTCAGAAAAAATAATGTATTTAATTTTAAAATACTAATAAAACATTAAAATAATTCACTTTTACCACAGTTATTTTTATCCTTTTTGCTATTTACACCAAATTATTTATTAAACTTATTTTTTGTCATGAATAATTTGCTTGTAAATCTCAGTTTACTTTTGTACTTGTGCTACATTTCTGGTTCCTTTTGAAAAGCATTTACAAGCTATGTGCTTGCCACTAAACAACATAAATTATAATGAAATGTGTTTGGGTTTACTGTAACAAAGAGAGTCAAACTGCCCATTGTATTTTATTCAGAAATGAAAAAAATACATGAGAGCAACTGTTGATATCCAAGGTGTGCTTGGGCCAGGAGAGAGGATGAAATTGAATAAATATCTAAACCGGGAGTGGGGAGCACACTGAACAAGGATAGTAAAAGGCTCAAAGTTTAGAACAAGAGAGCATGTGGGGCAAGAGGAAAGTTGACATGAGCTGGGCTCACATAATGACTGAGAATGGATTGAACTGGTAGAGAAAACTTGGTACAAAGAGGCAAACATGTATTTGTTGGGACTTGGATGGAATGGTGGAATATGATGTTTAGGGGATATGTGCTGTGTGGAAAGGGGGAATTGTAGTGGTCTGGAACCTGTTGCTGTCATTGTTGGTGGTGGCAGCTGTCCCTCAATTTGAGGATCACGTCTACTCAGGGTTGCGAGCTCCTGGTATGGGTCTTCATGTAACTAGACAGGCCGATTCTCGACCTGCATATCTTTGAGCTCATGGGGCAGGATCCGATAGTTGGATCTGAAGAGCAGGATTTGCTTCCTTTCCTTTCTTTCTCTGCTGCCATTTACTTCATCATTAAGGTGTTGTGACTTAAAGCGTGATATAGCTTGATGGACAAATTGTCGCCATTCTGAACAATTGGTAGAAAGCTCCTCCCAGTCATTAATGTCAATGCCGTCGCACTTCAAGCAGAGCTTCAGATCATTTTGAAGCATTTTCATTGTACTCCACTGGAATGTTGGCCATTTGAGTGTTGAGTAAATAGGGCCTGGCATAAGGGTGAGTGGAGTTTTCGGCCACCCGGACACAGTATCCAGTCCATCAAAATTGATTTTGCAGGAGTTTTGCCTGAATGCTTGTAGATCTGGCTTCAAGAAGAACACTAGCATTTGTTCAAAAGTCCTCCCATTGAAACTGGAGGATGTGGCAGAGGCATTGTGGATGGAATTTCTCTAGCGTTGTGGTGCAATGGTCCCTATATATAATCTGGTTACTTGATTATGTTGTCGCACCCTGCATTGTGATGAAATGTGGGCCTTGCATTAGCACATGGAACTTGTACAATGGTTGTATAGTTCAGAATGTTAGACTTCGTCTGTGTAGTTGGGCTGCAAAGTTTGAGGAAAGGCTATAGCTATGGCCAGGAATGTTCAGAATGCCTGATGGAGTGTTCGGGGTAATACAAAGGTAGAAGGCTATGGAGTGATTGGAATATGGAATGGTATGTTTGTAAGGGTACAGAGGAGATTCACAAGGATGTTGCCAGGACTGGAAAAATGCAGCTATGAGGAAAGATTCGATAGGCTGGGGTTGTTCTCCTGGGAACAGAGGAGGCTGAGAGGAGATTTGACTGAGGTATACAAAAACATGAGGGACCTGGATAGAGTGGATGGGAAGGGCCTATTTACTTTAGCAGAGAGGTCAGTGACTAGGGGGTTTGGTTGGTCAGGGATTGGTAGAAAGATTAGAGGGGAGATGAGGAATAAATTTTTCACCCAGAGGATCTGAAACTCATTGCCTGAAAGAGAAGCAGAGGCAGAAACCCTCAACTCGCTGAAAAGGTATCTGGATATGCACCTCAAGTGCCATAACCTGCAGCACTATTGACCAAATGCTGGAAAGTGGGATTAGGCTGGGTAGCTCATTTTTCGGCTGGCGCAGACACAATGGGCCAAGTGGCCTCTTCTGTGCTGTAAACTTTCTATAATTCTATGAATTTTTTTCTGAATTGTTGCATTTTTAAACATCACGTTATAAAATACAATTTATATATATAAGGAACATAGTGGAGCATTTGTATGAACTAGTTCTGGGAGTTTTTTCTGGATTGGCTAGAGCTTGATACTATGTGATTGGGGAGAAAATAGAAATTCAGGAAAAAATTGTGTTATGTGATTGTGAATAACAAAACATTAGAACAGAAAATAACTTTCTAGAAAGCAGAAAAAGATTTAACACAAGAATATTGACTAATAGTTTGACGTAAACTGTCTGACGTTGAACTAGACCACTCGCAATCTTGGCATCTTATTTTACCCTTACCTGAGCTTCTAACCTCATACTCTTTTCAACACCAAGACCGCTTACTTCCACCTCTGTAAAATCGAATATTTCTGCTCTTGCCTCAGCCCATCTTTGCTGAAACACTCATCCATGCTTTTGCTACCACCAGGGTTAACTATTCTAATGCTCTCGTGGTCAATCATCTTCTATCCTTTATAAACTTGAGCTCATTCAAAACTCTGCTGCCTAAATCCTAACTTGCACCAAGTCCTGTTCACCATCGTTGTTGTGCTCATTGATCTACATTGATTTTTAGTCTGGCAATGCCTTGTATTTAAAATTCTCGTTCTTGTTTTCAAATCTTTCTATGGTCTCCCCCCTCCAAATCTCTGTTAGCTCTTCCAGCCCTCGAAGATCTTTGGATTCCTCCAATTCTGTCCTTTTGTGCATTCTCGATTTCCACTGCCCCACAATTGATGGCTATGCCTTTAGCTGCCTAAGGCTATATGCTCTTGAATTCCTCCCTAACTATCTATGCTACTCCACCTCTTTTTGCCTTTAAGATGTTCCCAATTAAAACTGGCCTCTGACTAAGCATTTGGTCATCTGTCGTAATATTACCTTATATGGTTTGATGTCAAATTTTGACTGATAATGCTCCTGTGAAGTGCCTTGGATGTTTTAATATGTTAAAGGTGCTATAAAAATGCAACTTCCTGTCAGCAACAGTTGCAAGAAATTATATACAGATTCATGAATGAGATAGATATGTGTTGATTAATAGGAAATCTGACCAAAATCTAGTTTTTTTCCAAGTAAAGATACATCAATACTCTTATACTTAAACTTTTTTGATACCAAAAACCTTGTTTTCACAAATTGCCATGGGGATGGAAAAAATTCGTTGTTGTTCCACACTTTATGAAATTCATTCTGCAACAAAAGGCATTTTAAAACATTTTATAAAAATATGAGTGTTAATTTAACTCTCAAGCTGTCGAAGTAGCATCTCTTTAAATGCTTATCAGGCAGGGGCAGTAGATGTTGATGGTTACCACTGTAAATAATGTTTGATTAAAAATGCGCGCAGCTTTAAATTGCATTGAAGTGGTTGTTAGTAGAACATGTTAATTTTCTTTTTATGATGTTTAAAAGTTAAATTGTGCTGTCTAAGCAATCCATTTTACTTCCGCGCTGCAGCCAGAAGTACACAACAAACCATAATGTGGTTGTTTGAAGGAATTAGTTTCCTCCCTCCGAAAAATTACTGCCCGTCTTGCTATTCATTTCATTCTTTCTGTTTAAATTCTATGAAATAACTGTGCAGCCTGTCAGCTTATTTAAAGTATTGTATATGAAACTGTTGTGGGCGTCATCAGTCCATCGATTTGCATTGAAATGTCTTTTCTTTGCCCCTTGCCTCCGTTGATCGAATTTCAGATCAGCCAGGATTTGCAACTAACCTTCCGGCATAACTGAACCCAACTGACGCTGGGAGACATAAAGATCAAAAAGACTTCTACATCCATTTTATTTCATACAAAGTATCGCTGGATCACCATTGCAAACTTCAAATTTATTTGCAATAAGGGTTTCCTTTGCAAACGTCTGGATTATTTGATTGCAAATTGGGAAAAAGGAGAACAAAAGGGACGTATCTTTTACCCAGGGCTGACGTCAGTTTGATTTTACTGACAACTATTGATGCGTGTGAAGCAATTGCAAGCAACTCCCTTTCATTAGGTAAATGAAAAAAACTGGTAGGATCTGAGTGAAAACTTCTGAAATGGGTTTCAGTGTCGGCATAAACCAAATGGAAATAAATATCATACACCATTTTTAGATTAAAAATAACGAATTTTCAAATTTGTTTTCAATGTAAAAAGACCTCCAGAGGGAGTGTATAGGAACAGCAAATAGGCACTGAGCAGAGTAGAGAATGCTTCAACCTAGGAATGTTGTTCATTACACTGAAGGAAAGGACACATTAGAGAAAATAGTTCGTGCTATTTTTCCTTGATTTTTCTTAATCCCCATTCTCAGATGTGAGCTGCCACACAAGTCTGGGATAAGTGGTTTTTGGATGAATATTTTTTGCTGGCAGAGTTTTGATTTGGATGCTGGCAGATGTGTATAAGTTAATAGCGTAAGGATCCAGTGATCCTGTGATTATGTCTAACTCTCAGGCTAGAGAGAAATAGATTGAACCCGGGGCAGGGAGAGAGGAAAGAACTGGAGTGGATCATTCTGGCACACGCAATGTAAAAGGAAACAGGTCACATTTGGAAAGGGAAATAACGAAACGAATTTAGTCCCTAAACAATATATTTCAGTAACGATATTTGCAACAAGTATTGAAAATAAGTATAAACCTGTTAGATTGTTTTCAAAATAATATGGTTTATGCAGGGAAGTCTATTTTACTACCACCATTATTTTATAAAGGCAATGATGATCATAAACTGGTCTTTCCTAAATTGGAAACCAAGTTTGAACTAATAACGAGCATTTTGTTTGATGTAGGATTTGATGTTTAAATCTTTGGGTAAGATATATTCAATGCAGAACGATTACTTTTGCAAATTAGAGTAAATAGCGACAACAAGGGAGGACTCATAAAAGTTAACTGAATTTGGCCACCCTTTCAGACAATTGCTATATATTGTCATATAAAAACGTGAAAATTAGGAGTTTTAAAAATAATTATAAATACACCTTGTACCAATTTTAACGTGAATTATAAATATTAAAAATATGACAAATTGGAATACATTTTGAAATGAAAATAAAATTATATTTTTAAAGGCCAATATGTTTGGATTGTGCAGTCTATGTCTGAGAGAGAGAGAGAGAGAGAGACAGGCTCCAGCCCATGTTTTCGAGCTGATGTGCAGTAATCAGAGGAATGGATAATAGTTGTTGGAGTCCTCATGCCATGCTGGGCCAGAGGCTCAGCTAGACATGTATTTACCCATATCCGGGTTAGAGAGGAAAGGAAAGTTTGATTTTTAAAACAGATCTGGAGAAAGTTTTCTACTTATTTAACAAAAAGAAGAATAGAAAATAGAATTTAATATATTATTATAATAATCACCATGCAACAAAAGAGATCGTGAGCCTTTTTTTCCTTTGCTCTCAAACTGGAGGAGGACGAGTTTTTTTTTTCCCTTTTAATAATATTTAATGATCGGGTGTAAAAGGAAGAGAAGAAGCAGACGTGTCTGTGTCTCTGCCTGCTCCCCCTCCTCGCTCTCTGACTGGTTTTTTGAGAGATGATCATGGCCGCTCAAGTAGCAGCAGCTCCGGCCAACAGTAACAGCAGTGGCAGCAGTCCCGGCCTGAGCAACCGCGACCCTGACAGCATCAACAACGGAAAACCGGCGGCTCCGGCTCCGGCTCCGGCTCCGGCTCCGGGAGGAGGGCTCAGTGGCAACGGTGGAGATCCCAGTGGCGGCAGCTTGAACTTGAACAGCGTTGATCATCTCCACCATCCTCGACACCACCACCATCCCCACCAGCAGCACCACGGTGAGGTCAACATGGCCAACTCCTCGGGCTCCGGCCCCGGCCCTGGCCCCGGCCCCGACCTGGCTAATAACAACGGCGGCGCTGCTGGAGCTGGAGGCTCGGGGTCGGCCTCATCCAACCCCAACCCCGAGCCAACGCACAAAGAACCCGCCTCGGCCTCTCCTTCCTCGGCATCCACCTCCTCATCTTCAGCCGCCAGCGAGGCGGGGATCATTCCCAACCACAAGCTGAAACCCACCGGCGCCGAGTTGTTGCTTCCTCCCCATCACCAAGGGGAAGGAGGCGGCGGGGCAGAGACTCAACATGGAGGCGGCAGCAAAGACAACATCTTGTTAACCGCCGACAACCAGGGCAACAACAACAACAACAAGGCCGACGACCAACTACTGAAAATGGGCGACCAACGCTATGAGCACCCGGCAGCCGCAGGATCCAATAACCAAGCGGGCCCGGCGCCCGGCCTCCCCGATTATAATAATTATTACCGGGCGGCGGCGGCAGCGACAGGCCCCGGTCCCGGACCTTACTTCGATCAACATGGCGGACAACAAAGCCCCGGGCTTGGGCTTCACCCTTCCACCAGCCTGGAGCTGAGTGCCAGCCCGCTGCACAACTCACACGACAGTTACTCCAACAACTACAGCCATTACTCGGGCTACAGGCCGGCCTACAGCAGCCCCGGCTACGGCACCATGAACTCACCCAGGGCCAACAATATGGGATCCAGCACGGTCACCAACAGCGGCCACCAACATCACCCTCACGTCAAGCAGCCGCCGCCGCTGGCCGGGGCATTTCAGCGTTACTCGGGCCAGAACCAGCACTCGGGGGCCACGCCAACCCTCAACCAGCTTCTGACCTCCCCCAGCCCTATGAGGGGATACAGTTTTCCGGACTACAGCAACCCTGGCGCTTCGCAGGCTTCGCTCAAAGGGAGCGACATGGGCACTCATTACGGAGTAGGGAGCAGCCAAGCCTGGGGAGGAGGAGGAGGAGGAGGAGGAGGTGGCGGCGGAGCAGCGGCTGGACAAGCCCGCAGCCACCCGGGCATGAGCCCTGGCAGCTCGGCGCAGCCTCTGGGCAGAACACAGGTAAAGCGGCCTGTGTGTGTGTCAGTGTCTTTCACCCTGCAGTGGGAGCAGAGCTGGTGTTGTGCGATATGAAGACATTAGAGAGAAAGCAGTCCTTGAAGTGCTGGTCAGGGACATAGGCCGCGCTACCTTTCCTATCACTTCTTGCTGAAAAGGAGAGAGTTTTAGCGACTCTTTTTGGGAAACGCCGTTTGCAGAGAGTTGGTGCTTCTTTTTGCCCCCAACGAAGGGTGCCTGCTGTCCGCTGTGCGGATTTTTTTGCTCTGAACTGATAACGTACAACTTCCAATTGGGTTACATCTATATTAAATAAATCGGTTAAATTTTATTTTGTTAATTTAAACTGCTATCTGGTATGCTTTTGTTGACCCCACCCATTTCTCTGTATGTTATTTTTGCCCTCCAGGCAGTTCAGGTTGATTTTTGTTTCATGGTGTGTGAAAACTGGCAGCTCCGTTCAGCTCGCACTCGAGTCTCTTCACCTTTTGCAAGGTTTGCAATTTGAATTGTGGAGGTAAAAGGCCTGGAATCGAGTCTCCAGACAGCTGCCTCCGAGTTGACATCTAATCTGCCATCTGATTGGCTCTCACACTCACCACTGGGCATTTATCAGTGCTGATGTAAACACAAGTTGCTGAACATCACAATCACAAATCCACATTGCACATTCTCTTAAGAATCCACACAACTTACACAGCGCTTAGATAGTTGAAAAGCAGATTTTAAAAATCTCCTCACCCCTTCACCCCCCCTCCAACATTCCAGATACGTTTTGTCTTTATATTTCATAATTGCATTTTTAAAATGCACTTAATTCAACTAACCTTGTTAAGAAATTAAACCCATACCAAAAAACTAATTTGTTTAAAATCAAGCTGTTGGGAAAATATTTATAATGTTCAGTAATAAACAGCTTGGGTTAATTTAGTAAAATCAGGCATTAATTATAAACATTAGTAATTTTATGAAATAGCAATAGATTGTTCCATATGTTTCAAAACCTGTTCCTTATAACCAAGGGATAAGCTTATTAGACTAATTGATAAGTAAATTAGAGCTGTTTAGCACTTTATTTAAATATGATATTAAATATATACAATTGAGTGTTATGTCCCAGTTCATTCAAGAAAACTTAATAAATATTGTCCAAAGAGTACTACATGTGGAGCAGTTTTCTGTTGTAAAGTGTCATACATGTTACTGCTTTTGATTCCACATCAATTGTAGTAATGCCAAATATTAGGACTTTAATTTTTGTTCTAAACTAAATTTATTTTTTTGAAAAATCACATCTATCTGATTTCTTATGGTAAATACTGTGGTATATCTATACAGACCAGGGAGTGCTAGGTTCAATTCCATCTCCATTATGGATTGACAGTTGCAACTTAGTGATAAAAGAGGATGCCATGAGTAGCTTCAATCTCAAGAGCTGAAAATTGGTGAGCATTTGTTTACCCTGTAGGACAGGATTGTACTGGAGTGTGATGGCTTCCTTACTAATTGATGAACTTCCCAACCTGTGTGGATTTTAGACATAAATTATGTCATTCGAGGCAAGTATTGAAGAGTTGACGTGTCTGTGGAACCATACCCTGCACGAGTTGCTCTCTTCAGGAGAAAGAGGCAGAAAATGGAAGATTTTTTAAAATTGAAGCTCAAATTGGTTCATCATAGGAAAAATGCTTTTGAATGTTTCATAATTCTGTAAGGCAGTTGATCATAGGTAGTAAGAAGCAATTTCTTTGTGCAAAATGTTTGGGGTGGATCTATTTGAATATATTTTAAAACCATACAGTTATCAAATTGTATCTGTCTGAAAATTTAACTTGCTAATTTTTAAATTATCTTTCGCTCGGATTTCACTAAAGTGTAATGAAAGTTATGAAATTTTAATTAAATAATATCCAATTAAATTACAAAATATACCAATCATGCTTACAGATTTTGTCCTCCCAAACTATGTTTGATGGGAATATTTGCAGCTATCAAACCTTTGTTTCTGTAACTAATACTGATGTTTGGAAAATTAGTTAATTGGAAAAATCTTGGCATTATCTTGAGTATCTGGGCCAGATGATTATTAAATATGCATTTTGGGCAAGGTGATTATGAAATATGTTTTTATTGTGTTTGCAAATCTTCATCTACAAATTGGGGTTTTTATATGAAGCACTCTATGGACTAGGCTGAAGGCAAGTATCTATTTGCAAGACCTATGTTAAGATTCAGAAATTTCTGATCAATTACATATCAATGTTACAAGTCTGTTGTGTTTTTAGTTTTTTTGGAGACTACTGGTTATAACAACATGCTCCCTGGTTTGCAGGTTCTACTTAATGCAAAAATAAATTTCAGTTTCACTATCACGCACCTGACTGAATTGTGAACATTTTAAAATACTGAAAGAAATTTCTTTGTAATTGAGGCATCTTAGTTAATCTTCAGATTCTGTTTTCATTTTAGACTTAGGTTATGATTTAGGATTACTGCAGCGTATTACTTGTTTAAAAGTCTTCAAGTGCTAAGTCACTGAGACAGAGTACAAGGGTTGGAAAAGAAATGGAATATAATTGAGTAGAAATTGCATACTGTTTCTTTTCCTGGAATATACCTGTTAGATATAATTAAGGTCCTCTTGCCTGAAGCTGCTGTGCATTGTGACCAGTTTGAACAACCAACCAACAAGCTTCAAAGCCTCTATGCTGGTTTTCCTCATTCCTCTCTTTTTCCTGCACCCCACCTGCGCGTAATATATTTTCAAACCAAACCTGCAGCTTAAAATTTTAGCTTGTTATGCTCTATAGCTGGCCACTAGGCGGTGTATGAAAAAGACAAGGACTGACTGACCTTTAGGTTATCCCACTGAGGTCCTGTTTTTCTCTCTGCTCTGCACAACAGGTAATGGAAATAGTGAGCATAAACCTCCAGCATATAAATTATTTCTTGGAATCCCAATAAGTTGAGCCGGTGTGTGACCTGCAACTGTGCAACTACCCATTGCAGCTGCACCGAGGCACTTTTTCTTTCTCCTTTCAGGGAATTACCAGGCCTTTTCCCAGGTTTGTGGTCAAGTCTTGAAGTATGTTGTATTATAGCCACAAGCCTATATCTGTACCACTGGTCTTGTGCGTTGGAATGCCAATAGGTTGTGCTTAGCACTGAATTTTATTAAAATTCTTTGTACCCACTGACGGCTTCTATGAAATATACAATTTATATTTCCTCAATCCAGACCACTTCACTTCAAAAGAGTAGTTTTCTTGCACCATTGTGTGTCTTTGCAGTTCACCACATTGTTTTTGTGAGCTCTCTGTCACTCTTGGGCTTCATATTGATGACAAGCCCACTATCTACACTCACTCCTCAATGTAGTGTCCCTTTCTCGCTGCCTACCCAAACACTTCTGAGCTGTTATCATTCTATAGTCACAAGTTTGGTGTGGAGCTGCTGTTTGGAGAGAATGCCCTTTTCACAGAGAAGTAGCTGGGCTTCATTTGATCCCTGTCCGTTGCAAGGCTAAACTTTGGAATTTATTCAGGAGTAATCAAAAGGCACAGACTACATCATAGCACGTCATGGTTGAACAAATTGGGTTTGCCCTTTGTAGCATTGTTGGCCTACCTAAACTTATATAGCTGTTACTTAGGGTGGAGAATGAAGTAAGCTGTTTGCAAAGAGCTTTGATACCAGCGTTAATGGGAATATGCAATGGGATTTTTTCAGTTAAGTTGCTGAGATGGTATTGTGCCATTAGGGAAGGGGCATTTGATAGGTTGGCTTGCTCATGGGGGTAGCTCTCCTGTTCGCTGCTTTACAAAGTGATGCTAAAAAAGAGTTGTGCATCTGTTTTCCTTACGAGGCATAAGGATGAAAAGTAATTTTAGATATAGATCATTAGATTGTTCATGCTGTGTTGCTGATACTCCTGTGTGAAAAAAGTGATCTTCTGTAAGACTGAAAGAACCACAGTTGTGATGTCCCCTGCAGTTAACTAAACTGTTAATACTGTGCGTTCAGACTCGCATATCAAGAATGTTCGCTTGAAAGGGAAGTGTAACTAGCAGAACCGTTGTTGCCTTCTATGACAAAGGGGAAAAAATGTTCAGACTTGCTTCATAAACTGGACCATTAACCGATGAATCATAAAATGGTTAAATTTCATGGAGGAAATTCTTGCATCATTGTGCAGTGACAGGGGTTAATTTCCATGTAAAATTTCGAGGAGAGAGTTGATTATAACAGGAGTGTTTTCTTGTACAAATTGCATGGTGACTGTTATCTTTTGTATTAAATGTTAGATCTAAGTTGTCTTTTCAACACCCAAATTTCCACCACCTTGTGAAGTGGCTCTGGCAATTTCATAAGCTAAACAGGTAAGGGGAGAAATGAACATTACTAATTCTGATTACTTCTGCTCTCTGGTAGCTGGCTTCTTTTCCTAGCCCACTGAAAGGCAACTGACTGAAAGAAAGCATGGCTAAAAATAAGATTAAAAACATTCAGGGAGCAGACAGCATCCCACTTCATATTGATTATGCATATACATTATTTAAATTAATCTTGGCGGTTGCTTTATTTTCTGCTAATACTTTTTGAAAAGTAAGTTGTGAAAATGACTGGAAACTGAGGTGAGGCAGTTATGTGAGAGCGGGAGTAACTGGGAGCACATGATTCACTTTTTTCTTTGTTTCTTTCTCTTTCCCCACCTCCCCTCATTTATAGGAGTCAACTGTGAGCTTGCATGTCCTTCTCATGCTTGGGTTTCTTAGAATAATTTGTGTGTCTGATCATTGTCCATCTCAGGTTGTTGAAAAATTGACATGATTTAATTTACAAATTTATAGTAAATTTGCACCAAATGGGTGAGAATATTTAATCCATTTTGGTTCTCAGTTTACTACTTTTTTGTTTTAAAACATGGGTATGCATCATGTGGACTGTTGAATGTGATAATTAACTTCAGTTAATTATCATGTTTCAAGGGTGTCGGATTATGACTAATACCCATATAATAAAACTTTTAATGAGTTCTAGAAGAAAGCTGTTGCTGTTGGATAACTTGATGTCATTGCAGTTTAAAGTGAGAATTATACAAATTGATTTTGGATTTTTAAAAATATATCAAATGCAGATCCACACATTAGTATGCTTCTTGTTTAGTTTCTGGGCACCCAAGTTTTCATGTTTTAAGTTTGCTGTATTTTATTCTCCCCCACCCTAATTCTTTTCCTCCTTTTTTCACCTGAAGGTACTGACTCTTGAGTTTATGTTCCACAGGTGTCAACAACCCTCCTTGCCTGTTCATGTGACCTTGAACAGTGGACATCAACAGGCTATTCATTCTTGAAGAGCATAATTTTTGCCAGATCCTGCATACAAATTAGGAGCAGGAGTAGGCCACTCAGCTCTGTGAGCCTGCTCCACCATTCAATAAGATCATAGCTGACCTGATTGTAACCTCAACTCTTACATTCCTGCCTACCCCCAATAACCTTTCATCTCCTTGCTTATCAAGAGTGTTCTATCCTTGTCCAATGTCCAAATGTGTAAGCTTTTTTTAGGTAGAATCAATGAATGATGTAGCATTGAGGGAGTGTAAGGATGGGTTGTCACAGAAGTTTGAGACAATCCGATCAGTTGCCTCTGCCACTTCCTTCCCCCCCTTGTAACCTGCTCTGAAATTGACCCCCTCCTCCATCCTAGCTCTAACCTCACATCTTTCTCTTTCTCTCCTATCCATCGCAATGCTGTCTTGTTATCAGGCGCATGTGTATTGCCTTCATTGTGTCTGTTTGAAGACGGACCATGGTGTTGTGCACCTTGTGCACCCCACCGCCTTCCTAGGTCTTGCTCCTATTTCCCCATATGCCATCTTCAAGCTTATGATGCCCACGAGACCCACCTCCTGTTTCCTTGAACTTTTTCCCAATAAACTGCTGACTACCCAACCTCACCTCCTGGTCTTCATGTTGCCTGTTATTGTTAACAGTTGCCTCTCTTCAGGTGCTGTCACTCTCCTTTAAATCTACCATCATCACCCCTCTCCTCAACATCCTACCCTTAACCCCACTGTCCTGGGAAACCCCAAATTACCTTTCCTCTCCAAAGTCCATGAATGTGTTGTTCCTCCCAAATCAATGCCTATCATTCCATGTTTGAATAGCCACAATACCAAAACAACCCTCATTAAAGTCACAAATGACATCCTGTGTGACTATGACAAATGTAAACTATCCTTCCTCATCCTTCTTGATCTGTCTGCAACCTTTGACATGGTTGACCACGCCATTCTCCTCCAAAGCCTCTCCACTGTCGTCCAACTGGGTGGGTCTGCCTGCGTCTGGTTCCAATCTTATCTATCTAATCATAACTAGAATATCACTAGCAATGACTTCTCCTCCTGCTCCTGCACAGTTACCCCCAGTGTCCTCCAGGAACTATTCCTAGTCCCTACCTATTTCTCATCTACGTGCTCCCCTCGGCTACATCATCCAAAAGTACAGCATTAGTTTTCATGTGTATGATGATGACACCCAGCTGTACCTCACCACCACTTCTCTTGACTTCTCCAGTGCTTTTTATCTGATATCCAGTACTGGATGAGCAGCAGTTTCCCCAATTTAATATTGGGAAGAGCAGTGTCATTGTTTTCGGTTCCTGCAATCTCCATTTCCTAGCTACTGACTTCCCTCTACCTGGCAACTTACTGATGCTAAACCAAACTTTGAACCCTGGTATCATATTTGACCTTGAGATGAGTTTCTGGCCGCCACCCCACCATCTCTTAAGGCTGCATATCCCCACACCTCTAACATTGCCTGACTTTGCCCCTGCCACAACTCCTCTGCTGAAACTCTCATTCATGACATTGTTGACTCTACACTTCACTATTCCAACACACTCCTGGCTGACCTCCCACATTCTACCCTCAGTAAACTTAAGCTCATGCAAAACTCTGCTCATGTCCTTACTAACACCATGTTCTGTTCGCCCATCACTGCTTTGCTTGCTGACCCATTTGGTTCCCAGTCTGGCAGTGCTTTGATTTTAAAATTCCCATTCTTGCCTCCTCCCTATCTCTCCCGGCCCATAATCCTCCTAAATATCTGCACTCATTTAATTCTGGCCTCTTGAACATCACTGGTTTTAATCAATCCACCATTGGTCGCCGTGCCTTCAGCAGCCTGGGCAATAGCTCTGGAATTCGCTCCCTAAACTTCACTGATTTTCTATTTCCCTTTCTTCCTTTAAAACCTCTGACCAAGCTTTTGGCTATATGCTGTAATATCTCATTGTGTGGCTTTTCTTCAGAATGCTCTATGAAGCACCCTGGGGAATTTTGTTGCACCAAAGGTCCTGTAAAAAGTTGTTGTCTTTCTGATGAAGTAACCCATTAACTTACTGTACAAAGTCATGTCATTTGGGTCACATGCCAGAGGAATCCCAAGTGTCCATGAAAATGTGCTACACCAAGAGTCAACACATTAGGAAGGGATACACAACTAGACAACAGGAGGGATAAAACATCTTGCTTGCCTCTTGTCAGATGATCACAGAGCAAATAGTTTACCCAAGATCAGGTGTAGATAAAATCAAACAATTAACCAGGGTTTTGGTGCTGAGCTTGTTTTGAGTGTAATTTTGGATAAATGTAGAAGCTCTCAAGTTGGTGGAGAAGTGCAGTTGTTTAGTTTTATTAAAAGGAATGTTAGAATTTCAAAACAAAGGAGAGATTTTTTTATGTAGCTGTAACTATTCTTAATTCTAACTGAACCTTGTTTCACAGTGGCAAGCTGTATTGGCACTTGCTGCAATGGGGATGGTGTCCATTTTGATCTATGTGGCTTTAACATTTCTAATATAAGTTAAATCTATTGTTAATTAGGTACTGGTGATTTTCAGTGTATTTGTGATTCTAACTTGGATCCATTTGTCATAGGTAAATTATAGTATGCACAGACATTGTTGGACTTAAAAATATATACCTGAATACTTTTCATGGAGGTATTAAATAACCTTTTACATGATGAAAAAGTCCAGTGTAGATTGCTCAGCCTCCATCTGTATTGTATCTAGATCAGCTTCAGTAGTGGATGCATGAGTGAGATTATTGTGACCCTTGCTGTATAGAAAACATATAATCTTGGAGTAGGTCCATGCTACAGGGATTGTGTGAAATCCATTTGAGTTTTGCATTCAAATCAATCACTGTTGGGGAGCTGGATGTTCAGTACTTTAACGCTGCTTACTGAGTCATGGGAATGGATTATTGACTTCTTTTTAAACTTGCAGTGATTTGAAGATGTGTCATAATGCCATAATTTATTAAGTTTTATCTTTACAAACACTGATTTAATAATTAATGACTAATTAATTAAGATGCTCTGGAATATTGGAGAAAAAGTCATGTTGCAAAATGAAAATGAGCAAAAAGAGCAGGGAAATTGATGGCTCATCAACTTAGATTATGACACCATATTTGTAAAAGTTTCCTCTTCCCTTGTTATAATTAACACAGCAAATGCATTTTTCCAAGTAAAATGTAAGTTACAATTTAATTTCTGGTCATGGGTTGGGGGGCTTGGCGGGATTAGTGAAAAACTTAATGCTTAACGCTCAGAATTTGCATTAAATTCTAATTCGATGCCTCGTTTTCTACTCAGTGACACATTAATAAAATTCACAATGTATAAATTAGGCCCTTAAATTAACTTTGATTCATTTCTGTGAATTGTGGTATTTTAGATGTGAATTCAGATAATGCCTTAATTTTGTTTAAATAATTTTCTAATTTCAGTGCTTTTGCAAGAAGATAAATTCCAAGGAAAATGGGCAGCCGTTTTAAATTGAGGGCCCGTTAAACATTCTATAAATAAATATAAATAAGTTGACTTTTATTTCAGAGCTTCTTAATTCAAGTTATTTGATAATTCAGATTTTTTTGTGCCACATTCCCATCGCATAGTTTGAATTACTTGATTCAATTTATTATGCCTAGACAGCTACTTTGAATTATCAGGAGTCGACTGAACATTACAGATATGAATATTTATATCTTAAATGAACATTTACTGTTTAAGTCCATAAAGTAAATTCTTAGAAATTATTTTTTATATTATTGAATATTTTTATTCCACTGTTTTAGTGGTGTATTGGTAACTCGCCATCAAATATCTAGACCTAACGTTCAACCTTCAAAGCAGATGATCATTCTCCTATTTAATGAGTTGTTCGGGATGTGGGTAGAAATGAGGTTGAGGTAATGGCAGTGCTGTACTTTTGCTCACCTCCACTGTGATAAACTCAGGAACTCCTTTGACTTCAATTTTGCAATTTTTAAAAAAGACTTCATGTAAGTTGGTGTTCAGCCAGGTAACACATTGTAAAATTGATATACTTTCACTGTCTCACATTGAGTAATGCAGCTTTGGAAGAGATTCATGTTAAATAATAGGACTGAGTTTTATGCTTAGAACAGTAACTGCGTGTATAGATAGAGACACACACACAGACACGTGAGTCTATAGGGGAGCAGACAGGTGCTTCTGCAGGATGCCTTCCTGGTGCCAGGGACAAGGGTGTCACTGAACATAAGTAGAATGTTCTGAGGGAGGGGGTGATCAGCCACAGGTCACAATCGATATCAGCACCAGTAACATAGGCAGAAAGAGGGATGAGGTTCTGAAGGCAGAGTTAGGAGAGAGATTAAAAAGTAGGACCTCAAGTACTAATCTTTGGATTGCTCCTTGTGCCATGCGAGAGTGAGTACAGAAATAGTAACACAGAACAGATGAATAAATGGCTGGAGAGGTGGTACAAGAGGGGGACTTTAGATTCCAGAGGCATTAGGACCACATCTGGGGGAGCTGTGACCTGTACAAGCCAGATGGGTTGCACCTCAACAAGGGCTGGGACCAGTATCCTTGTAGAGGTTTTGCTAGTGTTGGTGGGAAGGACTTAAACTAGCTTAGATGGGGTGAGAAACTGACAGTAGATTCAGATGAGAGAGAAGAAAAGTTGGAAATGGAAGGCAGGAAATTATTAAGCATATTGGAAGGCAGAGGAAACAAAGACTAGAAAGCAGACAACAAGTAAGTTTTGGTAGTACTAAATGATATGTACTTCAATGCGAGAATTTGGTAAGATTTAGGCTAATTATGGAAAAGGCCAGCGATCAGGAATATAAGTTCTTGATTGGGGGAAAAACTAATTTTACTGAGCTAGAAGTGATTTAGCTAAAGTGGACTGGAAACAGCTACATATACTTGAAGGTAAATCAGTGCCAGATCAATGGGAGGCATTCAAGGAAGAGTTAATGAAGGTATGGAGCAAATATGTCACCTTAAAGAAAAAGGGTAAGACAGACAAATCCAGAGCATCCCGGTGTGAAGGGGCTTAAAGGAAAGGATAAAGGGAAAAAAGGGAAGCTTATGACCGATACCGTGGGCTTAATACTGCAGAAAATCTAGAGAAGTATAAAATGTATTGGGGTTGAAATTAAAAAGGAAATTAGGAAGGCAAAGAGAATATGGAAAAAAATATTGCAAGTAAAATCAAGGAAAACCCAACTTTTAAAAGTACATACAGGGCAAGCGGATAACTAACGAGAGTAGTGCAGATTAGGGACCATAAGAGTAACCTATGAATGGGGGGTGGAGAATATTGGTACGGCTCTTTGTGAAAACGCTGTTTTCACAAAAGAGAGGGTCGATACTGACATTGCAACCACAGAGGAGAAGTGTGAAATATTAGATGAAATTAACATAGTGAGAGAGGAAGTGTTGAGGAATTTAACTTCCTTGAAAGGGGCTAAGTCCCTAGGCCTGAATGAAATGTAATCTTGTTTGTTAAGGGAATCTAGAGAAGAAATAGTGGCGGCTCTGACCACCATTTTCCAATCCTGAGTGGCTACAAAGTGTGGTGCTGGAGGACTAATATTATAAACTGAGAAAGGGACAGACTGAATCATTACAGGTCACTCAGCCTAACCTTGGTGCTGGGAATGTTATTGAAAAAGTTCTGAGGGATAGGATAAACTTTCATTTAAATCATTATTAATCAAAGATAGCCAACATGGATTTGTTAAGGGGAGTTGCTATAATTTTAAGTGTTTTGAAGCTGTTGCTGTATGATTTTTAGGATGCATTTGATATCCCAATTGTATTGCATATTGGGACTGGAGCTGCTCCAAATTTGGTAACATCTGATTTTCAGGACATGTAACTTTTGGTCAAAACCTGTAGTGTGCTTTTTACACTGAGAACAGCAAAAGTGCAGTTTAGATTCTGGATTGAGTGCTCCCAGAATGCGTTGGGTATGATATTTGTTGTATGGTTGATTCTATAAGAATTTGCTTGCACTCTAGAATTTTTTTTAGAAACAAACTCTTGCAGACTATAACTGGGCAAAATCGCAAAATCTACTTATGGCATGGCTGGAATGAAACTGGCAATGTTGTGCTTTCTGGAAGCCATAATAACTAAGGGTTAATTAAATGTTGCATGTGTGGATTTGGTCGAAGTGTATGGTTTTGGACAGAATTAGGGAGCATGTTCGTGTAAATAACAATGCAAGCTCTCTGGTGAATGATGGTAAGATTTGTATTTTGTTCAGCAAAATGAAGTTACTAAACTGATACTGTGTTATCTTCAGGAGTTTAGTATTTTGTTAAAATTAAAAAATCGTGCATTCTTTGTGGAAGTAAAAACATGTGATAACGTCTAAGATCTGTTTCTGGTAAATTAATATAACTTCTATTTTAATTTTTAAGTCACCATATACTTTAATACTTGAAACAATGGTAGTTTTCATTGCAATGGAAGGTTGTTTGAGGTGTCAGGCTCATTAGTACTTAGTGGAACTTCTATTTCTGAAATGGCAGAAGTCATGCAAAATATAATCAGAAACTAAAGTTAGTAAAAATGTATAAATTAACCAAAAATTGATTGTGTGTAACATGAATTATGTTAACAGAAGTGTGCTTGGGTGGATGTTTATTAAATGAAGAGACACTGAAAACTACTTTCTACCAGTAGCCATTTATCCAGATGTTTCACCCGAATTAAGCCAATTACTATATTTTTGCTAATATCTCACCTGTATTTTAAATCAAAGAATTTTTGTCAAATAGTTGCAGGAGCATGTTGCCCTTGAACTTTTATTTCCAACATTTTAATGAAATGATGCACAGTGGAAAAAGCTAATTATCAACAATTGTAGTTTAGAACTGTCACCAATCTGCTCATGTGAATTATAAAGGAGAAAGCACAGTTAAGTGCCAGGTGAAACCTGGTTTGTCAGTGTATCACAGATTGAATCACATGGTCATCTGTTTTTTGCTGCCAGAAGCTATCTATTGCTATTCAACAATCTCTCTTATTGGGCACTAATCCAAGATGTTTAAGACCACCCCCTATGTGAGCTGTTCCAAATTTAACCTCTTTGACTAAAGTGCCATGACCTTCACATATGTAGATTAGCCATGTGCTCTTTGAATTGAAACTTGCCTCAGGAGAAAAGGCTTTTTACTTGTGAGAATTGACAGGCATTCATCTCTGACCTGGGGAGAAAGTGAGGAAAAGGAGATTAGGACTGACTGGAAAATATGGAAAGTGGAATTGAGTGAGCAAAGATTCACTGCCATTACTTCATTTTAACCCTTGCTGTTCCTCAGTCCACACAAAGAAATTATTAAACTTTCCATTCTATTATTTTACTTTGTTTTTGTATATATCTTTGGGGGGTGGGGAGGGGAGGTTGGGGGGTTGGATTAAAGATTTTTGTTGCACTCTGGTATTTTTTTTTCTTAAAGCATCAAAATTCAACCACTTTGAAAGCACTGACATCTTCCCAGCCCATGGTTCCATGAACACTGTCTGGTACCCTACTGAACCCTATGTTCAGTCGTCATGCTTTAGTTTAGCGACTGTTGGCAGGCTGCTCAACCACTGGGGAAAATGTGGCCAAGCAAGATACTCCTGTTACCCTATTTCCACTTGCATTTACTTTGCAGAGAGGGCCAATAGATAGTGATTGGGAGCTTTGGCTGACTTCTTTGTTTCCTTGCAACCATTAAACCCCAGGTTGGGGCACCATAACTCTTTTGTTAATATTAGGTAAGTAGCTCAAAGTCCTGCTTGCTGGAGCACTGCTAAGTAGAGTACTTAAATTGGGATATCTGGTGAGTGAGGAAATTTTAAGGGTTGATCTCTTTCTAAAATCTCGTCAAGTTTTGCATTTGGCATTTAACTTAATGTTAACGTTAACTTGTAGTTTCACTCAGTCAGTGGTAACATAAAATAAGTAAAATATTTTACAGACACATTAATTTAAAAAAAGGAAGGCTGTGTTGGGAATGAGATCATTAAGGGGCAGACAGGATAATACCACAGGTAATGGTAGAAAGATGGCAGAAATATTGAATAATTTTGCTTCGGTATTTATCAGGGAGATAGACATTACATTGAATGATGAGACGACTAATGAGGTAAGTGCATTCAAAATTTTTTTTCAAGGATATATTGAATAAATTAACCAGACTCGAAGAGGATAAAGCCCCTGGTCCGAATGGATTGCACCCACGTATTTTAAAAGCATCTCGAGAAGAGATAGCAGAGGCATTACTACTCTGAATTTCAGAAAAAGGTGTAATGTAATTGTATTTAAGAAGGGGGATAGAACATTTCCAGGGAATTATAGACCAGTCAGTGGTCGGAAAACATATGGAATCCTTACTAAAGGAGAGAATAGAACAATATCTTTAAATGAAAAATATAATAATGAATAGTTAGTATGGATTTCAAACGGAAAAATCTTGCTTAACCAACCTGATTGAATTTTTGAAGAGGTAAATAATAATAATGCAGTAGATGTAATTTATCTGGATTTGCAGAAGGCTTTTGATAAGGTGAATGAATGGAGTTGGGGGACAAGTGGCAGAATGGATTGCTAGCTGGCTTCAAGACAAAGCGCAGAGGAGGAGTAAAGGATAGTTATTCAGAGTGAGAGAAGCTGGGAAGTGGATCAGTGTTGAGACCTCTGTTATTCACAATTTACATTAACAATTTGGTCTTTAGAAGCAAATATGTAGATTCTAAATTTGTGGATGATGCCAAATTTTGGGGGTGGGGGGAATGGGTAGGGCAGTCAATACTGGGGAGTCCGCAGCAAATTACAGGAGAGTGATAAACTTGCAGAATGGGCAAATAATTGACAAATTAAGTTCAACATATAAATTTGGGTCAGAAGAATGAGGAGGTCACTTATTACTTGATAGTGTAGGACTGGGTAGGGTAGAGGAACAAGGGGATCTCAGAGTACAAATATATCGACACTAAGGCCAGAAATTTTTGCGGGCTTGTGCCCGACGCGCTCAAACATAAAATGACACACGATAACATGGGGCAAGCGCCCCGATGTCAGTGTGCACTTGTGCGATATTTTGGTTGGCAGGCGTACGCAGGAGTCGGCAGCGCGATCGCTGACAATTAACTGGCCTATTAAGGCCATTAAAGTAATAATTAAATGCAATTTTTCACTGCCCAGTCTTGAGATTTTTTATGAAACCTCATCCACAGGCAGGATGAGGTTTCTAACAGGAATTAAAAATAAAATAAAAATGTTTAAATCTCATTTATAACATGTGACTCAGTCGCATGAGCAGGGACATGAGGTGACATGTTTTTAACACTTTTAAACTCTTTATTTATGTTTTTAAAATTCTTCAACTCCCTGAGGCAGCTCTCTGCCTTCAGGGAGCTTTGTGTGTGCACCTGTGCGCATGAGCAAACTTTCAAGCTTGCCCTCCTCCCGCCCCCACCCCGGCAGTGCTCAGTGTTGCGGCGCGCGATTCACGCTGGCAGGGCGCTAATTGGCCAGACAGCATGAAATTGCAGTCAGGGCCCGATTGTGGGCGGCGGTCAGTTTCGTGACCGCTCCCAGGCCTGCTGTCGCCTGAAGTGGTAAAAATCCTGCCCTAAGTACTGTGCCAAGTTTGGCGAGGAAAAAAGGAAACAAAACACTTGGCTTTATTTCTAGAGGGATAGAATTGAAAAGTAGGGAAGTTATGCTTAACCCATATTGAACTTTGTTTAGAACACACTTTTGAGTATTGCATGCTGTCTGGTTGCCATATTATAAAAAGGATATAGAGGCACTGGAGAGGGCGCAGAGAAGATTTACAAGGATGATACCAGAAATGTGTGAGTATACAATCAGGAAATGATTGACAGACTGGGTCTCTTTTCTCTTGCAAAAAGGCTGAGGGGTGACCTAATAGAGGCCTTTAAAATTATGAAAGGTTTTGATAGCGTGGATACTGAGAGAATGTTTCCTATTGTGGGGAAGAGCATAACTAGAAGATATCAATACAAGATAGTCACCAAGAAATCCAATACGGAATCGGAAGAAACTTCTTCACCCAAAGAGTGGTAAGAATGTGCAACTCGCTACCACGGGGAGTGGTTGAAGTGAATAGTATAGATGCATTTAAGGGGAAACTAGATGATTGTAAGAAGTTGGATGGTTATAACGGTAGAGTTAGATGAGAATAGATGGGAGGAGGCTCGAGTGGAACTAAATGTTGGCATGGACTGGTTGGGCTGAATGGCCTGATTCTGTGCTGTATATCCTATGTAATTGCCTTTGCACAGACACGGGACTAAATGTGGGACATTCTGATCTGTTGGTTTATTGTGAAGTGGGTGGAGGGATGGAAGTCCTCTCGACAACCTCAGTTGAACAGTGAAAAGTAGCTGGATGTATTAAAGTTGTCATGGAAGCTGCTCTCTTGGACAGTGGGAACAAATGCTTTGATATCTCTTTATGTTCTTTATAAATTAATACTTTTTAAATCATGCCTGTCATCTGTTTTGACTGTAATGTTGAGGTTGTGCAATCTTGAACCCTGAAATCTGGAATGCAATCTTAGTGGGCTTAGTGACTTCAAAATATGACATTTCGCTCATGGGACAGTTGCTTTGGAAAGGGCAGTCGTGAAGAATCTCAAAAAATAGTCGCTGCTTCTGAAAATTGCTGCAGTAGTTTTCATAAAATTATCATTGACCACTTTAGTAAACCGCGATCACCTGCTTTCTCTGTGGTTAAAGGTCCCATCCACTGTGGTAGAGACTAAAAAGGTCCCAGGTTCAATCCTGTCTATGTGAAACTGTCTAAAGTGGTGATGCTGTAATAGACTTCGGTGTCGAGAAAAGATCAGCTTGGTTCCTGCCCTTGATCACTATCCTATAATTTCTGCTGCTGGAATGTGTTTGCATGGACATTAGGTGAGGATAGGATTAGGCTCAGCTATAATGTCCACTTATCACCAAATAATTAGTCAATTCCCAGTCTAGGCTTGTGCATGAACAGATGGCCAGCTGGGCAAGATGCCAGAACCGCCAGAACAAGATTGAGGGCTTTGAAAGTGGGAGAAAATGAGGAAAGTGAAAGTGAGTATTATGTTAGAGTTGCAAAAGGAACATTGGTAGATGTTCTCTTAATGGCTCATCTAGCTCATGAGGAACTGAGCAAAGCATGGGAAGGTCCCTGGTTCAGTCCCTAGTTTGTGCTGAACTAACTGGCCTTAGCTGGGGTACTTGTTTCAAGTACTTGCTTGTACTGTTGGCATGTGCACTCCGGAGCTCTGGAGGGAAAATCAATCATGCTTCACAATCCTGATCCTACAACCCCTGGTTGGAAGACAGTAGGTACATTTGAAGAAGACAGGATCAGGTGACATTTACTGGTAACATTCGTTATCATAATCACGCATAACTTATTGATCACTTGATGAGTTGTTAAACAGCAAGTAATGTCCATAGCTGCACCCCACAAAGCACTTGCTGCTTTCATGAGGTGGGGGTGCGGGGAGGGAAATGAATGACAAAACTCCGAATTGTAGGATTACTTAAACTGTTGAGAACTCAAAAGCTTGAGATTTAGCATGCTATTGATTGGTGTAGTCAGCAAGCCTCATTTAACATTTAATCATGCATTCTGGCTCACTCATTAAAAATAGACCAGTCTGTGCTGCAGTCAAGCGTAATACTAGATGCATTGACTACCAACTGTTTTCAGAAAATGTTTGACCCAATAACTGCACATTTAAGCACTTGTTTTTCTGCAGCCCTGGAGAAAAACCTCCCGTGTGCTGAGGAAAGGCACAAATCGTGCAGATTTCCCCATTGATGTATTTTGTGGTAACCGAGGGATATCAGTTATGGAGAAAATAATACTTTGACATTGGGCATTGGTTATAAGCATTGAGCAGTCTTGGGTCGGGTTTGATATTATTGGATGTAGAGTGAAGCTCCCTCTATTCTGTTTCAATTATATACATGAGCCCCAGCTTTAGAAGAATGCTGCCTAGAATGATACAGAAGAAGGAGCCATTTGGTTCACTGTGCCTATGCCGGCTCTTTGGTGGAACTATCCAATTAGTTCCATGCCCCTGCTTTTTCTCCATAGCTCTCTAAGCTTTTTCTCTTCAAGGATTAATGGAATTCCCTCTTGAAAATTTAATGTTGAATCTACTTCCACCATTATCAGGCAGTGCATTCCAGATCACAACAACTCCATGCATTTTTTAAAAAGAAGTTTTCACATATTACCTCTGGTTCTTTTGTTAATCACCATAAATGTATGTCCCCTATTTACTGACTCTTCTGTCACTGGAAATAATTTCTCCTTATTTACCTATCAAAACTCTTCATAATTGTGAATGCCTCCACCAAGAGCTCCTCAAAGGAGAAGCTCTTCTAGTTTCTCCACATAACTGAAGTTCTGCACCCTGGAACCTTTCTTGTACCTTTTCCCTGCACACCCTCTAGTTTAAATATCACGAGCAAACAATGCAAAAATAAATTCACAAAAATGGTTTTTGTGGAGTAATGCATTATATGGTGTGTAACCAAACTAACTTCAATCTGCAAATTATGTAATCTTAAATCAGGGCAAATTTGTGGGTGTCAGTGAAAAATAGGGGGAAAAGCCAAAGGGCTCCATTTCAAATCACTATTCAGCGATCTCTGCTACAAACTGCATATGGCAGCAGTTTCCAAACTTTGGGTTGCAACCCCAACTGGGGTCACAAAAACAGTGAATAGGGTCATGAGAAATTTCTGGAGATTGCAGCTTTTTATCTGATTACTCCTGCAGTCAAATGAAGGAAATTGCTACAACGAGTGAATGTGTTGCCATTCATAATGGAGGTGTTCAATTTGTCATGGCCTGCGCAAGAATTCAAAGTGAGAGCGTGTTTTCAAAAAGACAGAAGGTAAATCCCTGAAGCTGGACCTGACAGACACACTACTTTTCTCTGAAGTGATTGAAATCTCTTCTGTATGCCGCCGAACATCTTGACATCCTTCCTAAAGGATACTGCCCAGAATTGAACACTACTCCAGTTAAGACCTAACCAGTGTTTTATGTAGGTTTAGCAGAACTTCTTCGCTTTTGTACTTAATACCTCTATACCCAGATGCTTTTCTTAACCTTCTCAACTTGTCCTGCTACATTCAAAGATTTGTGTGCATATACCTCCAGGGTGCACTCTTCCTGTGGCCTCTTTTTAAAACTGTACCATTTGGTTCATATTGCTTCTCTTCATTCTTCCTTCCAAAATGTGTCACTTCCCTACATTTAATTTCATCTGTCTATCTTTGCTTACATAAACTGTTACTATCCTCCTCATTGTTTACAACATTTGCGTTTCATGTCATCAACAAGCTTTGAAGTTGTGCGCCAATATGCTGTTTTACATATCAACTATCCGACGGCAATTCAGAACAAAACTGCCAATAGGAGCAGTTTGTGCTATGGGCCCAAGGCCACTAGAAAATATGTTAATGTTAACGGGACTCTTGGTGCCAATAATCAGAAGAATTAGTTTGTTAGTCTGGGCTGGATTTAAACCTAGATCCTAGAGATGAAAGGGAAATGTGTTAACCCACAGCATGATTCATTCCTTTATGTGTAGCTGTGCTTCATTAGGAATGCAGGATAGTGCTAGAGGTGCACAAGATTATTACAAGCTTAGATAAGGTTAGCAAAGAAAAGTGGTTCCCATTAGTCGATGGTACAAGGACTAAGGGACACAGAATTAAGGTTTTGGGGACGAGATGCGGGGGGAATGTGAGGAAGATCTTTTTAATGCTGTGAGTGGTAATGTTCTGGAGCTTGCTGCCAATGAAGGTGGTGGAAGTGAAGACGATCAATGACTTCAAAAAGAAATTGGACACTTGAGGGAAGTAAACTTGCAGGGGATAGAGTAGCAGAATGAGACTGACTAGATTGCTCTACAGAGAGCCGGCATGGACTCTTAGCTGAATGACCACCTTCTATGCCTCTATGACTTTATGTTGTAAAGATCTCTACACACACGTTTTAATTTTCTCATTTATACCAGGTGCTAATGTTCTCTGGAGTAGTTTTCGCAAGTGCCATTAATCCTCTGGTATTTGCCCAAGTAATCAGTTTTTCTGAGCTTTGTTAGACTATTTGATTGTCCTCAACCTGTTGTCTTTGGCGCCTCCTACAAACTCCATTCCCTAGCCACCAACTCCATCCCTTTTCCTGGCAGGTGTTAGAAGTTGAATCAGACTGTTTGCAACCTTGATATCAAGTTTGTCCTCGACTACATATTTGTGTCATCAGTAAGACTGCCTATTTCCACCTCTAACATCACCTGACTCTGTCCCTGCCTCAGCTCATCTGATGCTCAAACCCCCTCATCCGTACCTTTGTTACCTCTAGAATTGACTATTCCAACACATTCCTGGCCATCCATGCAAATTCTACCCACCGTAAATTTCATGTCATCCAAAACTCTGCTGCCGTGCCCGTTCTCGCGTCAAGTCCCATTCACCTATCACTCTTCTGCTATGGTCTATGTTGGCTCCTGGTTAAGCAATGCCTCAACTTAAAATTTTCCTCATCCGTGTTTCATGTCCCTACATGGCCTCACCTCCCTATCTCCATCACCCACAGCCCCACAACCCTTCCAGATACCTGAAGCCACTAATTGCGTCCTCTTGGGCATCCTGATTTTAATTGCATCACAATTGGCGGCTGTCCTTTCAGCTGTGCAATTCCTCACCCCCCCCCCCCCCCAAAAAAAATAGAACTCTGCTTCTCTTCCACTGTCCCCTTTAAGATATTCCTTTAAACTTATCTCTTTGACCAAGCTTTTGGTCATCAGACCTAATATCTCCTTATGTGGCTTGGTATCAAACTTCGCTTTATAATGCTTTATTTATATAACACCTTTAATGTAGTACAAATTGTTGTTTGGGATTCAGCTAAGCCCATATGCCAGTTTTTCCCAAACTATTTTCCAATATGACCCCAGTTTAACACTTGAAAATTAATGTGACCACAAATGTCAACAAAACAACAGCTATTAAACATTCAGTATGGTATACAATTATTAAAGTTTGCATATTATAGATCAAGACATAATGCATCTGATAATTTGTGTTTTTAAAATACTTGGTAAAAATGTTTTTTATATATACTCACCAGTCCATTACTTTATCTGAGCTGCTCCAGCTCATGGACTTTGGCAAGAAAACAGCATAAACACAGGTTGAGGGTCTTGAAGTGTCTGTTGTTGGAGTCCAGGTCATTCTGTAGCACCAAGGTGACGGGGTTGGGCACAGCCTTCAAGACTTAAGTGAAGTGACCACAGTCAGAAGCCCATGGCCCAGAGAGAGAGGGCAAGGGCAGGGTTGGATGTCGCCTGGACCATGGTTAGGACCTGGAATGCACTGCCTGAGAGTGTTTAATTCTCAATCGAAGTGTTCAAAAAATAATTGGATTATTAACTGAAAAGGAAGAATATGCAGGGCAATGGGGAGAAGGCAGGAGAGTGGCAGGAGATGAATTGCTTCTTTGGAGAACCAGCACGGGCTCACTGAATGGTTTTCATCCATGCTATAACCTTCTGAGACTCTGATTTAACGTAACAATTTATGGTGTAGTGGTTAAACTAAGTTCTTTGGTATGTATGCATAATTTTAACAAAAGTTAACTTGCCAGTACTTTAAAAGACTGGTGATGCAGTTTTTGAACAGAAACAATCCAGATCAAACCTAGAATATTCTCACTGAAGTAAAATGTGCCATGATCAATGTATGTACGTTTATATATATTTTGTATATATTCTAATTAGATTGAAAAAAAAAAGACTTGCATCTATATGTGCCTTTCATGACCATCAGATGTCCTAAATAAAGTACTTTTTGAAGTGTGGTCACTGTTGTAAATGTAGGAAACATAACAGCCAATTTGTGCACAAGCTCCCACAAACGACAATGTGATAATGATCAGATAATCTGGCTGTGTAATGTTGATTGAAGGATAAATATTGCTTAGGGATAACTCCCCAGCTTGAAATACTGTCACGGGATTTTTTATATCCACCTGAGGGAGCAGATGGAGCCTTAGTTTAATGTCTCATCTGAAGATGGCACCTCTAACTGTCCAGCGCTCCTGAGTATTGTGCTGGAGTGTCAGCCTAGATGTTGTGCTCAAGCCCTAGAATGGCAATTAAACCCACAACTTTTTGACTCGGAGGCAAGAATGCTCCCAACTGGGCCAAAGCTGAAACTTATTGGCGCTATCTTGGCATTAAGGGACAGCATTCACTGACCAATGTGCAGCTTCATTAAGGCCATTGAAGATTTTTTTTGCATGCCGGCATTGTAATTTTAGTAATTCTCGTAGCTTTTCTCCATTTGAAATATTTTTTAAGTCAAACTGCAATTTATTTTGACAGTACTTTTTAAAGGAGTGAGACGTGATAATTCTTAGTTTCAAATAACAATTGGATAGCGTAGTGGAATTTCACATTGGCTGTGATATATGCTGTACTTTATTAAAGGACATTATACACTAGAGAACCTTATTTATATATTTTTTCAAAGAATACTTCCTTATTTATACTTGCAAACTTAGTTTTGACCTCTTGATTTAAGCAATAATCTATTGCTTTTTTACATTCTTCACCTCTGCTATCCATTTCTATTCCTATCGGATGTGATGTTATGGACTTTGGTCCCTCTGTCAAGCAAAATTTTGTGTATATGAAAAGAAAATACTGAATTGCCCAAGTTTATCTTTTGAATTTTATGCCATATCTACTTATTTGAGTAGAATGTGTTCTAGTAGGGAACATAATTTCCCTCCTATTGTCTGCATCAAACATTTCCAGAAGTGGAATGAGATTGTCAGCTGATTTCATTGAGCATACTTGTAGAGAGTGGTAAAAGGAGATGTGTTAATTTTATGAGTTTGGTTAGAATCCGCTGTCTGCACCCTTCCATCTGTGTAAGATGATATCCATGCTCCAAACAATCCATTTCAGATGGGTGCCCTCAAATGGTGTACCTTGGCTGATGGTTGAAGAGGCCAATCCTTGAGAGGCAGGTTCTGCCACATGTGCTTACATGAAGCTCCTAGGGGTCGTTGTGGGTTGTTTTTAGTGTTGCCACTTGTTGCCAAGCCACTGGTCATCGTGGTAGTGCATGCCAGCCCACAGGAGGTTTCACCATTTTTCTCTGTCGTTAGTGACTCCCAGGTGCAATAATTGATGTTAGGGCCTTCATGTCACGCTTGCAAGCATCCTTGAAGTGGAGCTTTGGCTGCCCAACTGGTTGCCTGGCTCTAGCTACCTCACCATACAGAAAATCCATGGGTATGCAACTGTCCTCCACCCTGCGCCTGTGCCTGAGTCAACGAAGCCGCTTCTGTTTGATAAGTGCTAACGAATTTGGGAGCTGTGCCTTTGAGAGGCCTGCCACATTCGTGATTTTTGTGCTGCTTGTAATGCGGCGCAGACAGTGAAGTTTGAAATTGTTGAGCTTTTTTTGACAGCTGTTAAGTCATCCATGTTTTACAGCCATACAGCAAGGTGCTAAGAACACATGCCTTATAAACCATCAGCTTGGCCCTGAGGGTCAGTTTGGTATTTTATGCGTGTTCATTGAGTTGGCCAAAGGTGGTAGCTGCTTTCTGTGTATGTATCATGTTCTGCATCAAGGGACAGATTGTCTGTCACCGTGGCCCCGAGATAGCAAAAATTGCTAACCACTTCCAGTAGGGTGTTATTTAGTGTGATCAGGGACAGATATGCAATACCTTGTCCCATGACCACGGTTTTCTTGATGCTTATAGTTGGAGAACAAGTTACAGGCCTGGGAGAGACAATCCATGAGTCTTTGTAGCCAAGTTTCTGTTTGGGCGACGAGTGGAGCATTATCAGCGCAGATCAGGACGTGATCTGCCCTTTTTTTTTAAACCTCACTTTTATTCCAACTAAAGAAAAAGTAATGTAGCTGTTACGTGCATTCTTGAATTTTTTCCCCATCACCCTTTTTTTAATAATGTATTTCCTTTGCCTAAGTATTGTAATGTCTTCATTTGACTACTCAGCTGGTAATTGGAAGAACAATTTTCTCTCAACCAATTTTTCTGACAGGTGAAATGTGGATGTAAAAAGTTGTTTATATATAAATATAATCACTTTTACTTTCCCTTCCTGTTAGGCTCCTCCACACTCCCACCACTCCATATTATGTACTCTTTCATCAGTAGGGGAGCGGTCATCCTGTTCCAAAGTGTCCCTGTGCCAATTCTAAACTGTTTGACCCAAAATTTCATGTCAGTTTGTGCCCAAAATTGCATTATTTTGCAGCGGGAATAACAATGAGGCTATCAGTGCTCACTGTGATGAGTAAATTGGGCATCGACTTCCAGCATCCTTACATGCACAGTTAAATGCAGTAATCAGGATGTTGCCGTCTTGAGTTTCCCTGCTCCTCCACAAGTTTTGCAATACTGGCACCTCACCAGGAGAGTTAATGTAAAATTGTGATAATTCTCCAATAGTTACCTAGTCTATGTGGAAGCAAGGAACCATCCCACAAGAATAAAAAGATGTCTTTATTGTCCACCTGTACAAGCACAAAGGAACTTGCCAATCTGTGGCAATCATAGAGAAATCATACTCCTTTCCATCGTCGGCAAAATCTTCGCCAGAATCCTTTTCAACCACTTAGTGCAACATCTTGACAAGGATCTGCTGCCAGAGAGTCGGTGCAGTTTCAGAAAAGGTTGAGGAACAACCAATATGGTGTTTGCAGCTAGACAGCTCCAGGAAAATGCCAGGAACAGAACATGAACAACTACAACACGTTTATTGACCTAACCATGGCCTTTGCTACAGTCAGCCGTGAGGGCCTTTGGTAGGTAATGGAGAAATTTGGTTCCCCTGAGAAATTAGTCATAATGATTCGACAATTCCATGACAGCATGCTTGCATGTGCCCTGGATGATGATGATTCTTCTGACTCATTCCCAATCACTATTGGAGTTGAACAGGGCTGCTGCTAGCACCAGCTTCCTTCAAGTTTTCTCTGCCATGCTGCCTGATGCCTTCCATAATGGTGATCCTGGCATTGAAATCAGACATCACATGGATGAGACACTGCTCAATCTAAACAACTCCAGGCAAAGACCAAGGTCTCCAGGGACATACTTCGTGATTTTCCGTTTGCCATTAACTGTGCACTAGCTGCTGGTTCAGAGCTGGATGTGCTATGTAGCATGGACTTGTTCGCCAATGCGTGCGACAGCTTCAGCCTTAAGATCAGCATGAAGAAAATTGCCTGCTCCATGAAAGCCCAATCTTCAGTCCAAGGTTTCAGTCCATGACCAGAATTGGTCAGCAGTGGATAAGCTCACTTATCTCGGCGGTATATTCTTGAGCTACCTATTTTGACGACAAGACACATGCAAGAATTGCCAAAGCAAATGTAGCCTTTGGCAGACTTCAGCATCAGTCTGGGAATGAAGAGGAGTAAGTCTGCCTCCCAAATTGAAAAAGTCTATACAGAAATAGCCTTGTCCACTCTGCTTTACGCATGCGAGATTTGGACTGTATCATACAAGCTCCCTTTGAAAATTTTTGAGGATCAGACAGCAGGACAAAATACCAGAGAATGGGGTGCTCATCTGAGCTGGTATCGTATTGGGGCATGCACATCTGGGCTGGGCTAGTCATGTAGCCAGCGTATCTGACATTCACTTATCAAAGCAAATCTATACGGAGATCCTGAATCTGGGGGTGCACTGTCATGGCAGTCAAAGGAAGTGCTATAAGAATATTCTGAAGACTTCATTTGGGAGTTTTGATATCAACTTCAAGTCCTGGGAGAAGCTCATCTGGGATTGCTGCACCTGGTGCGACCAAATAAAAAGTGGTGTGGCCCCTTTTGAAAGTGCACATCAGAGGCAGAGACAAAATGCAAGGAGAGGAAATCCTGAGCCAGCAACTCGTCTAAAACTCAATCTGTGGTATCTTGTCCTATTTGGAGCAGAACCTTCCGGGCACAGATTGGCCTCAGCAGTCACCCATGTAGCCTCTAAAATCCTACCAAACGCCTCAGACGAGGATGGTAATTTCTGCCTCTTAAGAACAAGAGACTTACTGAAAAGGCCAGGAAAAGTTGGGAAACAAAAACAGAATTACCTGGAAAAACTCAGCAGGTCTGGCAGCATCGGCGGAGAAGAACAAAGTTGACGTTTCGAGTCCTCATGACCCTTCAACAGAACTGGGTTCATGAGGACTCGATGCTGCCAGACCTGCTGAGTTTTTCCAGGTAATTCTGTTTTTGTTTTGGATTTCCAGCATCCGCAGTTTTTTGTTTTTATCTCAGGAAAAGTTGGGGCTTGTCCATTCACGTGCACCTACATTTTAATAGCTTGATAAGTTCTAATTGCTATCAAACAACCCCTAGCACTCTTACAAGTCTAATTTTTTTCAGATTTTAATCATTGTTGGAGATTTTATGGAAACTTAATTTTTTTCACGTATTCAGCCCTCTCTTAATCCCATCTTTCCCTCTTATTATTCTTTCTGTACATGATTTTGCTGAGTTAAGTAATCTATCTTTCATTCCCTGGTTTAGACTCTGCATGTCTCAGTAAGGATTCGTCAGATGGTTGGTGAAGGGACTTGTTGTTCACACAGGTTCCAGACCCTCCTCCCTCCTCAAGGCTGCCATGTAGAAGTGGCTCTCTAATTACCATAAGTTGCCCTACAACAGCCCATTACAACTCTGTTGGCAGCTGTATGCTTAAAAGAATGACATTTGCTCACTACTGCAAAATCCAGGCCAATGAAAGGCTGGAAAGTACCTTCAAATTTTGTTGTGCCTGGGGTGCAATCATTAAGGTGTCCAACAGTGCCTTCAAATTTGATGTCTTTGACTCAAGTAAGGTACAAATCATAGAATACAAATGGAGTGGAATGTAGCTTCACAGTAATGTCATTATATTGCTTTATAAAATTCTTAAATACATAACTTTAGATTAAAAGAGGTCGGAGACCTTGTAATTGGTTGTTAAAAGGAGAGCAATCTGGTGACTTGGAGAGCTTTAAAATTACCCCTTCATGCTGCTGTGTATAAAGTCAAGAAAATTGGTTTTATTTTCATATTCATGGGTTGTGAAAAGCGCAGAAAACATTCTCTGTCTTCTAAAAGGCTGTGAACAAGAATATTATTAGTAGTGGTGAATGATTAGTTACATTTTCTGCTACAGGACAATATGACAGTTGGGCAATGTTGGAACCACTCATTTTACCAGGGAAGCAGAAGACACCTTTATGCTTTGTTGTAATTGGCCTCTTTTAGAGCTCAGGTGTTATGTAATTGGGTGCTCAGGAGAGTTTGGTGTGAGCAAAACTAGCATATGAATGGCTATAAATTCCCAGTTATACTGCTGTAGGAAATTCTACCCCATTACTGGAAAGTGTTCTTAAGGTTGTAATGAGTACCTAAGTGTGAGTGCCAACAGATTTGGTAATTATCATTCCCAAATCCTGTTCCTGATCATGACAGTGAAGCAAGTCAAACAGTCCTAGTTTGTATTTTTGTATATAAATGAATTTGCTGTGTGAATTGTAGCAATGTAGGTGTAGTGGAAAAAATAGGGTTGGCTTGAAGTGCCATTCTATCTAACTGAGGACAGTCTAATTTTTAGACTAAAAGGCAGTTCAGCAGTGAAGTGAAATGTGAAAGAATGTAAGCAAACATAGGTCACTTTGCTGTGAAAAGTTAAGTGAATGGAAAGATAGTTTGTATTGTAGAAAATATAAAATTAAGAATTGCTAGGATATTAAGCAATTGGTTTCCCTTTATCAATAACTTGGTAGCTTAGCTTAGCAATGAAGCTGCAGCTTCTCAAAGAATGTTTTTGAACTTGTCTGCTACAAAGAGTTTAATGAGAAAATAGCAGCTTTCAGATATTTGGTCAAAAAGGAAGATTTGCACATAAAGTGTCCCCTTAGTTTCAGATAAGGGAAGTACAATACAATGTTTCAGGTGCTTATGAAGTTTTTCCTTAAAATGTTGTGATAATTCATATTCTTCTAAACCAGTGTATTCGCCACTTGCATGTATAAAGGTTTTATGTTACAGCGTCCAAGGGAAGGAGCAAAACATCAGCTTCCTTTGCTGTGATTTGCCTGTTGCTCAATTCTGTCCTTATTTTCAATAGGCTGGCTTTGAAGATTAATTTCATCAGGTGTCAGTGATGTTGGGTAAAGGATTAGTTTTGTGTACTGACAATTAGTGACTTTATTTTGGCTGCCTGGTGATTGTGGAGGGATCTGCTGCAAAGGAAAGTAAACATTTGTCCTTGGTCTGGTAGAAAAGGCACCTTCATAAACAAATGGAGCAAAATGTTCTTTGTGATTATGCTTCACTTCAATAATTAATCTGGTGACAGCTGTGATGATGCATTTACCCTCTATTGGAAATTCAATTTCTTTCCTCTCCTGAAAATTCTGACCTGTACAGGGGTGCAGTTCCATGGTTGTCAGTAG